>NC_135571.1:11481439-11538939 GCF_964340395.1 Glandiceps talaboti
ATAAGGGTACATTTTGCACAATTTAGGAAATTACCCCAACAACTATACCTCCAGACTATCACGAAATGTTCATGTGATTATACAGTCATCCGGTGACTAGATGTCAAAGGTCAAGGTGGACAATCACAATCGCCAAACAAACAAACACAAAAACAACAGACTGAAGATACATAATCGTTTAGTTTTTCAACGACCAGTTATGTTAACCGTAATTGGTTCGTTCTGTAGTGTTTGTCATCTTGTGGTTGGATTATTAAGACAATAATCACCACTTTTCAAGTGCTTTGTCAATAACGACATATTTTTAGTTTCATAATATCTATTCACCATCTACTCGCAGACACGTTCCTACAAGATATTAAACAACAACTTCGATAAACAACACAACAGTCAATCAAGAAAACAAGATACTGCCCCCAGACTTCAATCGTCTTTAGACAGATATTAGTGATAAGCAAGTAGTCTTGATCGATTTACTCTAAAAAACACCCCTTAACCCCCCCCCCTCCCCCTGCAAAAAAAGAAAATCTACATCCGATGTACACATGTCCTTAGACACGTTCATTTTGATACATTCTTAATTTTGTCCACGTACGTATGGATATTTATGTCAGTACAGATAATGCGTCCCAGGCGCATGCGCATACTTGCAAAAATTAATTGTCACAACTGGAAATGAGTTTCCTTAATTACACCCACCTACACTTAGCGCCGTTAGACTATATCTCAACTGCAAATCTGTCTATGACTGGGTCAAAGTAAAAGACTTTAATAATGATGTCCACTTTAATAGCAACATATATAGCGAATTCGAATAGTCACCTATTCTACGTTATCAAGTTTGCATACAATATATGCCATATGAATTCCTTACAAATGTATATAAAGTTCACTGTGACCAAATTACTCACCTGTGAAAGAACTTGTATTTTTAATATGTTTTGAAATATAACATGTTTTAATGTTCTTCCCATTCTTACGCAATGGTTCAGCAAAAAGCGGATTTTGAGATTTATATGCAAATTATGGTGACGTAATTGATGGCTAAGTTGATACTCTGGCTAATTAGCAGTATCACATGTTTGCGTGCCGTATGACTAACAAAGATATGCGTCACACTTTTCTAGAAGAGATAAAACAACGCCATAGACTGCCCCCCACCACCACCACCACCACCACCACCGTAGAGGGCCCGTGACAATGCAAATCAAATCTCCCTTACAGTAACTGCTAAAGTATTTGCATCAACATTTCATCTTCGTGTCTACATTAGGCAAGTACATGTATGTCAACCACCATATTGAATTTGTTGTTATTGATATTGATATTGTTGTTGTTGTTGTTGTTGTTGTTGATGATGATTTTAGAAAATTGTTGGACGATGTAATTCATACTACCGTGATCATTCAGTAACATACTTTCCCTAATCAATAAATTGAATTCAGTTGAGGTGTATTGCTACAGATAAACTTGAATTTTGTGCAGCAACTTTCAACAGGCGAAAAAGTAGTACACGGAACTTGTTTGAATTAAGGTGAAACGTTGATCAGCCTGTGTATTTATAAGTAAAATAGTGTATGTCTAATGCGCATGTCCTCTGGATTCAGAGTTCCTGTTGCTGACGTCCAGTTATTACCCCCCAGCATGGACCTATAGAGGCACAGTGTTCATTTATACTTTCTCAACTTTCGCATACAATCTATTGCAGCCTATGTACTATACATATGATTAAAGCATTCACATAGCAATCTCTATCCTAACAGGTTCCCAACAATACAGTTGAGTTCAGTGGGAATATTCGTGGTTCAAATCTTGATCAAGGATTTTTATTCATTCAGAAACTAACGTCAGCGACGAGGCTCGAACCTGCAACGTTGTGACCGACCGTGACAGATTTCAAGCCGGCCACACTACTAGCCATATTCGACCATCGTGGAAAGGGCGCCTTTCTAAGTGGAAGGGTTTACCCTGTACTTTTAACAGTAATATTTTTGCAATTTATACTACTGTAGTTGTAAATAAATTTTTGCAATTTACTTTATAGTGCCCTGTTGCAAATCTTTCTCTTGTAAAGTATTATGTATTGAATATCAGTATAAGTATTTATGAAGCAGTACCTCACACACCCTAGGGCCAAGAAATGTACACCTATCTTCTATATTCATTGCCAGGTATCATCGACAGGGGGCGCTAAACGTCAGCTGAATTTACAACCGATAAAAACAGGAGAATGTTGAGAAGAAGTGAGAGTTTCATTGTATCGTTAAACCAGTCAACAACATAACGTTTATCGCCTCAAGAAAATCGATGACGTAAAGTCTACTTCCACTGTGTGAATTAATTAGTGTTGAACCCATACAAGTTATGTGCCCATGCTAAGACCCTTTGACTTCGTGCAATGATTCCTTGGTTCATCTGTGTACCGTGACAACAATGACTAATCGAACCATGGAGAGGTGGACTTTTGAAATCACCACTCTGGCCAAAACGAGAAAGCGAACTGGGATGTATTTTGTAATTTGCCTGTTCTGGCGCCCACTCTTGTTCAAAGATGAGAACAGACATCTCCCTATTTAAGTACAAACGCCGTATGGACTGAGAATGGTATCAATAATGTGACTGAAATATAGCACGCAAAAACGCTACTTTTTGGGATGACATAAGATAATATGACATCACCCATTCCCCCCACGCATATTAGACATATAATTCAATTTTATGGGGAAAAAGAAGGTAAAACACAGGAATAACCTCACATTCAAATAACAAAGCACAAAATATGTTACAACTGTATTTTTCATAAAAATTGACAAGTTTATATTTTACTGTATTCCGAGGTTTACAGACGATAAACTATAAGAAAATGCTTTTCTGGTTAAATTACATATCTTTTAATGTGAACTATATAAAGATCTAAATGAAAAAAAAAGGCAAATACATAATATTTAACAGGTAAAAGTAAACTATTTACAAAAAGATACATTTTCTGTACATTTTGATACGTGTACACGGGTTACTAGTATTCTACATACAGCGGCGGCCATCTTGGACTTACAACTGACGTCACTCACACTGGGAGAGTGGACAACGATTAACAGCCGACATGTATTTCGCGCCAAAATTGAGATCACTTCAGAGCGTTCACACAATGGCAAAAAATTATAATTTTGTGGTATTCGACAACACTTGGGTAGCGAGAATAAATGTTAATGGACCCTGGGTTCATACTTTCAATTTCAAATGAAAATTTCTACTCAAGTCAAAAATCTATAAGACTCGAGCTACATAGTCAAGTTGACGTTGAATAAAACATTCACAAATGAACACGAAAAATCAAAAATACAAGTAGCTGTATGAATAAATGATCAATAAAAAGTTATCTTTGATATAGTAATTGTAAGTTTTCCTGTTGCTCAATATGTCTGTCTATCAGCGTCACTAAGGCGTCTCACAGTTTGAACACAGAGTAATTCCATCTTATGAATAATTGTAATCGAGACCTTTTTAGTCCCAGACGAAATGGGTTTGCAAACGTATTGACCTCAACGTCTGGTATGTACGCTTTTAATCTATGTAATAGAGAACTTGCAAACCCGCCATGTTGAATGTTGCATCATGGGAAATATGATAATAAATACTTATCAATTAGTATTGTAAACAATATTGTTACATTGTTTGTAACCACCAATAATCAATTCATATTTACCCTGACCAGTGTTGGAGGTTTATTTTATCGGTAGCTCAAGATAAGTTATTACGATAACCACAGATAATCCCATAGTCCTTTGCGTCTGCGCATGCTCAGTCTGGATTGCAAGTTCCCTATAGTTTACCAAAGGGTTCTCTGTAGACTACCTGGACAACAGGTAATATTTCTACAATTCCACAACAAAAATGTGATATTTCATCATATTTCACAAAGATCGCTGGGTGGACCCAAAGTCTCATTCAATTGACACTGGTGAACGCTTGTCAATCATACACTGGGGCAACTTTAGCCAAATATAGACCACCTCTGAATAGCCAATTAACAAAAAAAAACCGAACTTGTAACAATATGCTCAAACAGAATAACCATTCAGTTTATTTTTTTAAATAAACCATTGCAAAAATCAATGAAACAGTCGAGTCCCAAGAACGATACAAATTATATTAACAGATTGGAAACTTGTTCGTTCAGTTATTCCGTTGTCCTACCCAGAGTTGTGTAGACAACACCGTACTGATACATATACAGTCTTTATTTGTTTACAGTATATGCAGTGTATATATACAAGTTTTACGTTTAGAATTTCGAAGAGAGAATGCACCATCTTGTAAACTCTTTCCCTGCTAAACATTTTCGTTGTGGACGAGTCTTGGTATTTACAGAATTTATATTTGATTATTGTGGAGTTAAAATCTTACATAAATAATTAATAACATTACATCTTTCGTTTTGAATTTAAAATTACGTTTAGGTGTGCAATATATTTCCATAAATAAGCAAATTCTTCATCTACTTTGGGCGGGAAATTACTTATGATCTAATCAGTCAATCGGTGAACCAACAAACTAACCAATGAATGAATCAACTAATTAATCAATCAATCAATCAATCAATCAATCAATCAATCAATCAATCAATCAATCATAAACACATCTGTATCTGATCAACGTTAAAGTGGCCATATGGATGAGAATTTGGTATTTATTTTGGATTTTTATTTGATAAAACAGCTTCACTATGTTTGTATACTTGAAAAAATAATGCGAAATAGCATATACCAAGTCCATGTTCATAACTCAATACATTGCAAAAAGATGGAAAAAGTGTAAAAAGTTTGTTATTGTACGTACAATAACAAACATTTTACACATTGTTTAATGTTTTGCAGTTTATTGAGTTGCAATCATAGACTTGGTATATGTTATTTCACATTATTTTTTCAAGCAGAAAAACATGGTGAAGCTGTTTTATAAAATAAAAATTCAAAATAAATACCAAATTCTCATCCATATGGCCACTTTAAAATATTATCTCGTAGGAATGTAAGCTCACATTTGTTATTGGACTCGGGTGTAAGGCGGCAACACGTTAATCACTCATACATTATAATGTCGCCAATTTCAGACGGGCACAATTTTGGCGCGGTAAAATCATAAATAATTTTAGCGACGAAAATATATAAGTTTGGCGCCAAAAGTACAGAAACAAAACATTCACACATTTGGAGAATGAATTGCAAGTGTCAATCTGTGGGTTCAAGGGTCAGGCTACATGATGGTTGAGGATTACGGTTACAGGGTACGAAAGAGCTCCAAAATGACTCAAAGTCAACAGATCAACAGAATAAAGAACATAACACCTACAAACTACCACACCAACTCAACTATTGAAGTGCTAAGATACACTTGTCAATCACTTTTACAACTGGCGAATCAGACCCAGTCTTTGTTGGTTCACTGGCGAATCAGAACTAGTCTTTGTTGGTTAACTGGCGAATCAGAACCAGTCTTTGTCGTCAGTTCACTGGCGAATCAGAACCTGTCTTTGTTTGTTCACTGGCGAATCAGAACCAGTCTTTGTTGGTTCACTGGCGAATCAGAACCTGTCTTTCAGTGTATCGCTGACTGGGTCTGTTTACCTCTCACACACAAGGTACCCCACAATTGTCTCTGCCAATGAACGTATATATGCAAGTGTCACATTGGTGGTGAGAGCTCGGCCGGCTACTGAACTGACGACCTTAACTTACGTAGAGTAGTACGTGATATACAAGAATAATGTATACCACATGAATATAACGACCCTGGATTGCAGGCGGTATTTTCTATATCTGTACCATGCAGAGACTCCCCATCCATTGGAATAGTCGTTGCAGCATATCTGTGTAAGTAACAAGGGAATATGATCATTAAATAAAATATTTACTTAAAAGAATCTGCTGCAAAGTGTACTACCAAATTAAAGAGTGCATAGACTTCAATTAAGTGACATAAAAAGTCATATCTAATAATCTTCCAAACTACCGCAGCACTTTACTTTACACTAGGGTCGCCTGTAGAGCCGGGAACGGTAAGTACGCCCTCAGGCGACAAATACATCGAGCGGGGTGGGTTACTAGTATTCATTTTGCAGTGCTGTGTAACTACGTGTTTTTATTGCATTGCAATCTGTAGTAGAACTAATGCGAAACTACAGCAATTAACCATTATTGTCCAATATTTTTTCTAATAGACTTCTTTCAGCCAAGGAAAATAAGAGTGACCTAAGGGGCCTTGTCAATACTCCTTATCGACTTCGTAAATATACCTCTTTAACATAATTTGTGGGAAAATATTGGTGATTTGGAACGTTTTAAGTCACGTTTCGATCATCGCAGAATCAGTTATGTAGACACGGGTTGTTGTGACGTAGAGTGACATGGTCAGGGTATTTATTTCTGTTCAAAGACAATAACTTGGCTTGTCATGGTATAATGATATATTCAGATCAAGTATGCCAGCAAGAAAACACTTCTGGTGTGTACCCTGTCTCCATGGGATATACAGAGATATACCTAACTTTCTCAGACTGAGATATCCTTATGTGGAAAGCACACCTGGCTTATAAAAATGATTTTTCGTTTGCTCCATATTTTTTTCATTTTACATAACTCTGTTTCCATTCACTCTTTGAGAAATTCAGTATTACGTGAGTAAGTTGACGATAACTTCATTCAGTATTAAGAAATTCTATAGGAAAGCATTCGCCAGATATCCACCCAGCTTCGCCAGTGTTTTCAGAAGTCAGACAATTAACCAAAATTCTCGAAGCCCAGTTAGTCACGTTCTACCATCAATGACGAAGCCGTGATGATATTGGCGAGATGTGTGATATTAATATTCTTCAGTCTTGGTGCCACATGAAGTTAAACTTATTAACTTTGAATGTTTACACAAATGAGCTGACAACATTCTAGTGAATTGGTGTATTCATATCTTACCGATAACTGTGTCGTTGTTTTTATTCGTCGTCTGAATCCAAGGATGGGTTTAATTTGATCTTCTTCCTCACCATTTCAAGAGCTGCCTCTTTTTTCTTCAACAACTCTTTTAATTTTCTGATACGTTCATCTTGAACACTTTCCTTTTTCGCTTTGTCATTAGTCGGCCGACTTTCCGATTCCCCTAGGGCTTCGTCACTCTTTATCAATTCACTGAGATCTTGTTTACGTTTACGCGTCATCATTTTGTTGGTATGTAAAGTAGGCTTACTCTTTGACGTTGACGTAGTTCCCAGTGACGTAGTCGTAGTTCCCAGTGACGTAGTCGTCGTTCCCAGTGACGTTGTCGTAGTTCCCAGTGACGTTGTCGTAGTTCCCAGTGACGTTGTCGTAGTTTCCAGTGACGTAGTCGTAGTTCCCAGTGACGTAGTCGTACTTGTGATTGGCGATGTGGTAGTTTCTGTTGTAGTGGTTTTGTTTGTATCTGTGGTTGTCAAGGTCATAAGAAGTTTATCGTTTATTTTTTGAACTTGGACCACTGGTGTCATATTTGGAAGATTTCTCGGTGACTCTTCCTTTTCTTTCTTTACGTTAACAGTTTGAAGTGTTCGTTCGGTTGCCTTGGCAACAGTGTCTTTTACACTTGACATCGGCGGACATAACTTGACAAAACCTCCTTGAACTTGTGTTGAACCTTTAAGAATTACTTTATGTTGAACCGAATCTGTACTGGCTACTTGGGCCATCTCACTAAGCTTTGCCGCGGCCGATTTTATTTGAAGCACCGTTGTTTTCCCAGTTGGATTTTTAACAATGTATGTCGAAACGCCCCTTTTTGTGGCTTTCATTGCTGTTCCAGGGGGGTGTACAACTATCGTTCTTTCAGCGGATAAAGATGGTTTCGTTGTTGCAGAAACTACTGTAGCAGGTTTAGGTTCTGGTGGCGCTACAACAGTCCATTTCATTGGTTCCCCCGGTTTGCTTTCAGAAGAAGTTGGTGTTAAGAGCATACTTGCCGGTGGACTGGTATTCTGTATCGTTATAGCCCGTGCTGATGCAGGAATTACAGGTGTCGTGTTCTTGTTCACTATCACGTACTTCTTGCTTTGATTTGGACTAGTATGTATATCTGATGACGTAGATGGAGGTTCTAGCGACGTAGGCAAAACTTGTGATGACGTCGGCACGGATAGCTCTTCTTGGGCAATGGTTTGTGCACACTTATTGACGATCTCACTTGTTGTTTTCGTAATAGACAATGGAGTTGAACTTTGAGTAGATGCTTTTTCAACAACCTTGATGTTTGTTCCTAGTAGAGCCTTTTCATAGCCTGTATCGGGAGGTTCTGTTTTTATTCGAACTTTCGGCTCTTCCGGTAGGGAGACAGCAGTGTTTATATTGCTGTCTTCTCCCGGGTAGAAAGACGGCGGTTCTGTCTTCACATGCACTGTCTCTGCAACCTTTTCTGTCTCCGGAAATAATTCCTTTGCTGAGTTTTCTGAAAGTGTATAGACAGAACCGATTTGAAACATTGGTGTTTCCTCATTCTGTACAACGTCGGGCTGAAATGATGTCTCTATCTCATTTCGAACGTTTGTACTCTCAGTGTTGTTACTTGTTAGTGACGTCTGCGCATATGCTGTTTTATCGGAAATACCAACACTTTCGCCATTTCCACTGATATTTGACGATGGCGTTGTTGTTGTTGTCTGACCGCCAACTTGCACAGGAATATTACTTTGAACAGCGCTTATTGAAACTGGAACTGGTTGTGCTTTAGCATAATGTGTGGATAAGTTCTTGTTTGCAATAACACTGGAGGGCGCACTAACAATGATTTGTTTCGAAACACACATGGATGGTAAATCGGAGGCTTTGACTGTTGTTGGTGTGAATGTCTTAGTCACCAAAGGAGTCTGTTTTAAGTTCAAATCTGGGGTTGTAGGAGGGGTAAGCATTTTTAAGTAAGTTTGTTGATCCTTTGTAGAGTTAGTTGTTCGTTGTACTGGCACCACTGCAGATATTTTCGCAGTGCTGTTGGCATTTTGAGCTGCGACGATACTTTGTATTGGAATCATTACCTTTTGTGGAAGTTTAGATTGGTCAGACTTAATCAGGGATGATGTAGGTAATGTGATTGTAATGTTTTGGGGAAGGTTGGCAGGATTCACGAGAAACTGTATTGGTTGACTTGTTGTTGTGGTGGTGCTGCAGCTCGTTTGTGTAGAGGGGGTACTAGTAACTGATGCACTGACGGTTGTTGTTGCAACGGATGGCGTAATAGTTAACACAATGGGTTGTGTCGGCGCGGACGAATTGATACTGGTTGATGGTACGTTTTTCGTGGTTGGCAGTCCACTCAAGACGAACGTTTGTGGTTGCTGTGTCATGTTCGTTGACGGCGTTGTTTTCAGCGTTATTGGTGTACCAAGCTGAGTAGGTTGAAGTGGTTTGTTTTGCAACAGCTGATTTTTAACCGTCATAGGTTGCATTTTATCTTGTCCAACTTTTATGATTTGAAATTTTGACGAGTCTATCATTTTAGCGTATTGGTTAGCAACTTGAGGTGAGAGAGTCAAAGAAAATGGCGACGAAGGAGGCTGCGAACTCGGGGGAACTATGGTCGTAGGATTGGACACTTTCGGAGAAGCGACTGTTTTCGTCAATAAGCGAGAATCTTTCATAACATCAGAAATGGAGATAACTTTCTTTGTCAATGCCGGTGTTGGGTTGGTATTTAGTGTTTTATTAGTTGTTGTCGTTACGGCGGCTGTGGTTGGGATCGTCACCGAAACTCGCTGTCCTGAGTTGATATTGATTGCAGAAAAGACACTACTTTTACCTGCCGCGGTTTTCATTTCATTCGCAGAAGCTGGCACATAAGCACTTTCCGTTTTCCCGTCCTTCGTCCATAATAATTTCTTGCATATCTGGTATTGTACCGCTGACTTTGACGAAGACCTGGAGATGAAGAAAAACAAACAAACAAAATTTATATACATGACCATATAAAGTGTCCGTCGAATCCAAAATCAAAAACAAGATCTAGAAATTTGGTTTTCAACACTTTTTTTTTATTTTCACAAGTAACTTAACATGTAAACCGAAAACATTTATTGTGCTAGCACGAATGTCAATAAAGAACGAACGGTTTGATTTGACACATATTCCTTGCCCTTTGACCTAGTCATCGCGATATCGCGCTCCAATTCTCGTGTGAATTCGGTCACGCCACCCAGGTTAGTACACAAAGTACATTTACGCTGGTAGAGTGGTGATTACAATCACCATTTTACGCATGTACAGCCAAAAATTGTTTAAACAAACAAACAAAACAAACAAACAAACCCCCCAAAACAAGAACCCTAACATCCAGAAAATGTAAAAACTACTGACAACTCAATCTTTACCGCCACTCTATTCAGACCAATATTTAGAAATGCTTGTGAGAGCAACATCATTTTACCAGTGGAAGAAAATATTACCACTAATTCTGAAGGTGTCGGCAAATCTTAACCTTTGATCTCACATATATAAATTCCACACTTCGCCGTAGCACACAACATAATACACTCCATACAAGACAACATTTCTAGCCAACTCTTTCACAACTTATTAGTACAGACTCGAATACCGTGTATTAAGTATATGTATTTGATTGTGTTCTGTATTCTGCTGTGTTGCGGTCACGTGTGTCGGAGTGAATTTGTTAATTTGGTACGAAGAAGACGTTTAGGTAGTTTTAATTGTCCACCACTGATAAAATTATTTTCTATAGTGTTCGATTTGTTGATCGATTATTGGAAGCACATCACTAGCAATGTCACACTGCCTCCAGAGTACTACCACCTAACCTGTCAGTGTTATACGCGTGATAGTATTTGATTTCAAATATCAACCCCAAGTATAGATATTTTGTCACGAACAGAGTTTTGGACTTACAGGCCTAAAGGTCGACTAGAAAGGACATAGCGTAGAAAATGCGACTTCCAATAAGGCAGGATACATCACATATCGTCGTAAATCACTAGCCTCTTTACGTCAGCACTAGCCTCTTTACGGCAACACTAACCTCTTTAGGGACAATCGCACAATGTCACACAAGCTCAATATTAAAGCGAATTTCGTTCGTCAATGCGATTGCTGAACTTCATTTTCGCACTTCGCTGGATTTCTGGTAGTATTTTAATGTGATTACAATCGTGTTTTTCAATACATTACATCGATCGTAGTGGTGTGACCACTACAGTTTTCATCATGGTTTACATCATATATAAATGTTTGATATCACACTTGTGAATGTTCGTTTAGGAGCAAGGGGAGGGGGAGGGGTTTTGACCTAAATGAACGATGTGCGAGCTTGTGCGACATTATGCGATCGTCCCTTACCCCCCCCCCCCCCCCGTGTAGTGTCAGTGGAAAATGTGCTCCGGCTTGCGAGAATGGATGTATACAAATATACATATTTTTTTACACATAGACCATCAAAGTTTAATTAAAGTGTTAAAGTGGTCTGCAAACTTGGCTAAATATTAAAATCCCATTTAATGTCAAAGTAGAGTTTCTAAATTAAGACTACACAAATGCAAGTGAGAGCAAGTGATTGGTATTGTAAGTTGGGGCATATCATGGAGTGCTATGTCACACGTATTTGTACATACTATCTTTACACACACACACCCCCCCCCCCCCGAGCTCCCACACCCTCGTTTTCCGATAAAAAGATAAAAAATCTCACTGAAAGATAAAAGAACGTGAATAAATGGGAAGATCGACTTCGATGTTAAAATGAATGCTATGCGTATAGAAGTAAAATGTCATTTGGTAATAATATGTATGGAGTGATTATTCTTTTTTTCAATATTCGAAGCACGCTTTCTTGAATAGTACTGATGACCATGTCAGTGTCAGTTTCAATAAACCGTCATTTCACTACGTCCCCAGCACTCCAATAACAACACCTTAGAACACCGTACTCTTGATAGCGAAATATGCATCTACACCGTATGTGATGGCACTGCTGGCCCATGGTCGCTAAGCAACCGACTTGTCATGATAATGCGCATGCGCCATTACTGTACAGATGTTTAGTAGTTTGATTCAAACACTGTGACATTATTGTTATGCCTAACAGATGTGTAGGACGTTAAAGAGATCGCGAGACACGGAAGGCGAGAGAGAGGAAGAGGGAACGCGGGGAGAGAAATCGTGGAAGGAGACATACATGTACAGACACACATATATACTGAGAGTGAGAACGCCCGAGAAAATGAGAACAGGACAGGGAGTAAGCGACAGAAAGAGAAAACGTGAAAGACACAGATAGAGAGTGCGAGAGAGAGAGCGAGAGCGAGAGAGAGAGAGAGAGAGAGAGAGAGAGAGAGAGAGAGAGAGAGAGAGAGAGAGAGAGAGAGAGAGGGGGGAGGAGGGAGAGGGGGAGAGGGAGAGAAAGAGCGAGAGGGAGAGAGCGAGAGAGAGAAAGAAAGAGAGGGAGAGAGAATGAGAGAGGGAGAGATAGAAAGAAAGAGAGGGGAGAAAGAGAGAGAGAGAAAGAAAACGTGAGACAGAGTGCGAGAGAGAGTGAGAGAGAGAGGAGGGAGAGGGAGAGAAAGAGAAAGAGAGCGAGAGGGAGAGAGAGCGAGAGAGAGAGAGAAAGAAAGAGAGGGAGAGAGAGAGAGAATGAGAGAGGGAGAGAGAGACAGAAAGAGAGGGGGAGAAAGAGAGAGAGAGAGAGAGAGAGAGAGAAAGAAAGAGAGAAAGGGAGAGAGAGAGAGAGGGGGGGAGAGGGAGAGGGAGAGAAAGAGCGAGAGGGAGAGAGAATGAGAGAGGGAGAGAAAGAAAGAGAAAGAGAAAACGTGAGACACAGACAGAGTGCGAGAGAGAGAGAGTGAGAGAGAGGAGGGAGAGGGGGGAGAGGGAGAGAAAGAGAGCGAGAGGGAGAGAGAGCGAGAGAGAGAGAAAGAAAGAGAGGGAGAGAGAGAATGAGAGAGGGAGAGAGAGACAGAAAGAGAGGGGGAGAAAGAGAGAGAGGGAGGGAGAGAAAGAAAGAGAGAGAGAGAGAGAGAAAGAGAGAGAGAGAGAGAGAGAGAGAGAGAGAGAGAGAGAGAGAGAGAGAGAGAGAGAGAGAGAGCGAGAGAGAGAGAAGGGGCAGAGGGGGAGAAACAGCAAGTGAGGGAGATTGGGAGAGATAAAGAAAGAAAGACATACAGACAGAGGCATAGAGACAGGTATACACGGAGAGAGGAGACAGACAGACAGACAGACAGACAAACAGATACATTTCAGAACGTACATTTCTGTCCGTGATATTCAAAGTCAACCTGGATGTGTATCATTAATTATCTTGATCTGGATTAATTTCTGTCAGCGATCAGGCTAAATGACCTATGAACTCTCTGGCTCAAGTAACAACGACTTGGCGCATGTGAAAACTAGTATGTATGCTTTTTACTCTTTAAAAAATACAAAAAAAAACCAGGGGTCAGACATACGTTAGTTGTCCAGGGCAACATTTCAGTACACGAATTTGAAGAACGTATTATCTGAAATAATTGTATCCGTTTATCCCGATCGCAATAAACCAATGGTACCAGCCAACAGTTTATTTTAAAATCTGTTTATCCCAATCAGAGTAGTTACCGAGAGTACTTTGTTACGTTATCATCTCGATTGGGGCATATTCCACACTGCACATCAACATCCGGCAACGACATAATCCATATATACGTATGTACATAATCATTTATTGACCTTCTCGTCCTCATTTTGTGTTGAGTTCATTCAGATGTACGTTGATGCTTGCTTGTCAAAATGGCGCCAATGCCACACTATACATGAATTCCATACTCGAACGACTTGGGTTTCAATAAAATCTCGATTTACGTGTACGCAGCGAATTAACATACTCGAGGAAAAGACGAAGTCAAAACTAATGTTGTACTGAGGAAAATACTCATAATTATTGTAAAGCAACGCAGTATGCTAAAACAGTGACAAATGCGTGATCAGTTCTTATGTTACCCTGGAAAATGCGCTTGAGATGGAGTCGCCATTGCATTATGGAGCGAGGCTTACTCGATCGATATATCACGTATTATTTTCAATGCTACATGATCACCCGATTATAATCCGAATATTTTATCACTTACTTCGTAATGTTTTCACCATAGATTTAATGCCACAGCCAGTTTTACATAACAATTGTCACTCCAAGAAGAACAATCCACAATTAGTTTCGGCGGGAATAATATGATTTGACGATCAATGGCGAAAACACCTCATTATTACTGCGAGCCCATAATTATAATGTACGCATGCGCACGATAGGGTCAGGCAACACGCATTTCTCTGTCTCTTCCTGTTTATAAGATGACTATCGGCAGAAGTAATTGGTTAAAAGACATGATTTTCCTTAAAGGAATTTGCATTCGACGGTGTTGGCATATTTACTCCATGAATTACTCAAATTAGATTGTTTAGATTTGGGAGATTTACAGACCGGAGTAGATTAACTCGACCGACCGTACGCCACACACAATAAAGATACCTTGAACAGTGCTATGACCCCTCGTATGGTATGATGACCCGTGGATGACTATGATGATGATAATGATGGTGGTGGTGGTGTGATGGTAGTGGTGATGATGACGGTGGTGGTGGTGGTGGTGATGATGATCTAACCTATATGCCCATAAACTATGTATCAACCTTGTCTTACCATCTCTATAACTGTCTCATTTACGACTTTGGGTCCATAGACGCATCGCAATGTCGCGATGTCAACGTACGTGAAATAGTGTTATCATGAGAACGCACATTTCCAGGCAATAACCTCAATATGCCCCCCCCCCCCCATTTCGTTGTGTGAGCTAGTGAGAGCTAGTGTGTGTATGTCGACAGTTGACATAATATGCTATTATTCTTAAAAATATAATTTTAATTTTTCTTAATTTCACCGATTGTATTAATCTTTACCGTGACGGCTCAGATACCGGTTTTGCGGACCAAGGTTGTACGGCGGAAAGGTCAGGCCTTATTCATGATGTATTTATGTTGATTTATGGTGGAATAAAGTTTAACTTTTTTGACCAACGACCTTTTACCGTTAGAAGTTCGGTTCAATTCAACATTATAACGACGTACGTTTTTAAATCACACAACCGACTCAAAGAGTAGAGTGAGAACGCATCCTTTGTTGGTGTTTACACCTAACATATTTTCAGCCCCAGGGACGGACATGGCCAGTACACTTCTACTTTTCCCTGATGGTCTGCGTCAAACAACGCATTTTATTTTTACGTCCTGTATTCCTGTTCGATATAGATATTTTACTTGCATACATGTGGACGCGTATGTCTATGTAAATGTGGTCTGTTATCTGGTGAAATACTGTAAACCACGGACAATAAGAAGCAGACTAGAAACTTTCGCTAAAAGACTTATTTTCGTTTTAATATTTGCTGGAAAACAAAACCGAATGGCTAAAACCCTTTCTGTATATAAACACATCGTACCAGGCTTAGATATTATAAACCTAAATCTCGTACCCTAAATCTTTGGGAACTTACTAAAATCATAAGATTTTGACGGTAGTGGGAAAAAATATCTAGACTTGGAAAGAAACACGGTCATTCAGACGAGATAATCGAATCAAGTAATTTCGTTCAATATATGAACAGCGGCAGCGTAAAGCTGAATCCTATCAACGACTTAGTATAGTCAAATCGCTCATCTAAAAAATCATCGCTTTTCTATCATCGCCTGCTACACTGAGATCACGTGCATAATGCATGTTACCGATGACATAGACATCAGATTTATGTCACGTCATCCTCATGAATATTAATGAGGTTATGACGCACATCGTGACTCTGAGGACACATACACGTATATGCCATATGGCATTTACTAGTAATCTCACTGTATTTGATGTTACAAGCATATAAGGGATTACACAGACTTGGCAAATACATTTACTATATTTGTATTTTTTCATTTATTTATTTATTTATTATATTTATTATTTAATTAAAAGTGACTATATTTATTATTTAATTAAATTTATATTTATTATTTAATTAAAACATTATTATACTTATTTATTTATATTTACTAATTCATTTCTTTTGTGTAAAATTGTTTCTATGACAACATGCTTGTTGGTCACAATATATACTTCTGTGATAGTTTGATTAGGCGTGAATAAAATTGTGTGGTTCCGATTACATTCAATTCCAAAATAGGTGGGGTAGGTAGATTTTTTATTTGATTTTTAATTTTTTTTTTCAAATATGAGTGTCTAGTTCAGGTAGTTATGTTTTCCATTGTTGTCCATATGGTCTCTGTGTTATTGGTTTCTTCTCATCAGATATACTGCCATTACAGATTGGAAGAACAGTTTTATATTGTCTTTTTCAGTTGATGTTAGTTTCCGCATCCATTATTTCTTGCGAGACTTCAAAATTTTCGCGATTTTCTTATTTTTTTCTCGAATATGTATAAAAAAGTTTAGATTCGGCGTGAAAAATTAGGTGGGTCGAGTAACCGGAACCAACAACATTTTTTATTTGGCCTTAGGTGTAAAGGAAGTAAATGAAGACAATTGTAATTTGTATCATGTAGTAGAAGAACTGTACGAACTATGACCTTACACATCTTACTCTTACCCTTACAGTCGAAACATTACCTCTGAAACGGGATTCAAAATATTGACCGAAGATAAATTAAAACCGAAATAGATGTGACTTCACACCATTTTACCCTTTTGAATATACGCAAATGTTTAGGGTTGGCGGTTTAAACTAGGGTCGGTCGGGTTATCCGAAACACACATTTTTTATTTGGCCTATGGTACATGGTTTACAGTATAATCAGTTTTAAAATCGATACGGTGTATCGAAAGAATCATGGTTAGGTTTGATACATGGACCTATGACCTTTGACCTTTGGTCCACTACAAAACACAACTAGACTCCAGGATATATACTATAGTAATACTATAAAGATTTGAACTTTTGAACGGTGGATCGTTCACTTGTACGCACGTTTTCGTACAGCAGTGAGCTCTTGATTATCTCTACCTATGCTGAAGAATTTTTAGTTGAAGGTCGGTGATTTAATTTATTGTTAACGACTGTATCTGTAGCTTATGCACGCTGAGACTGAGACTCAATGTTGTGTACACTGCTGACAGCGTCAATCACACTGGGTACGGGTGTAGACGCAGTGATCAGGGGTGCACATAGCAATTAATCTCTCTATCACTCAACAATATAGACACGAATGGCTGCAAAAAAAACTGAGCTTATATTTTGAAAACGGATACGAGAAAGAGGCTAAAACTCGTATGTGTGTGCGCAATGAACGCATCGTTGCTATTCAATTATGGGATATATTTATCATGGCTACATCAAGTATAGCAAATCTTCAAGCAGCTCTCTCAACTAATATCTACTATGGTTTACGGCATACCAATAACACTACTACATGTACGTCATAGCAAAGTACTCTTTTTTATTTTTCTCATTCAGCAATCCAGTGTATAATCAAGGGCAATGGTGGAGCAAAATACCACCCATTGGGACCAGATCAACAAATAACACCTTCTAATCTAATTTGGGTTTTTATTTTCTTTGCAAATGTGATAAATTTTACATCACAATCTCCAAGTAATGTGTTATCTCTGTCAAACATTACACTGTGTAAGTGAAAATACCACAAAACAATATTTGTATCCAAGGTTACAGCAAAATTTCGAAAATGTAAGAAAATAAAAAACCCATTTAGATGAGTGCAATGTCAAATATATTATTCTAATAAAACAATAAATAGTTCATGTCACCATATGTGTTAGTAAGGAAGGCATCAATGTGTGAATCAATATAAATCATATCTATATTCACTAATATTCGACTTTAGTAGACAACTTTTATCAGATCTTGTGACTAATTGATGAGATCAGTAGTTCAATGTAGGATATACAACTAAAATTTACTTTGGGATGTTTTTTGTTTTTACTTTTTTAATTTTCATCCTACAAAAAACGATTATACTTTTAATAGATCTATTTGTATCCCTAAATATAAATATTTTTAAAAAAATGTCCTCAAATTGAGAAATAGAAGAATCATATAGCATATTCATAGCACTGAAATAAAGTAAAGTGTCAAAAGAACTATTTTTCCTCACTACATACTGTATTCAAGGCACTGCATATACTAAATACTGATTTGAAATTGATTGTGCTGTCTGAGGAATTTTCAATTTTGGTCAATTTAGTTAAGAGGGGGGGGGGGGCGTCTGGGGCCTAACTAAAAGAACTTTTTTTATCCTACATTGAACTACTGATCTTGCCCCTTAACCAAACAATAATATAGAATTCTATATGTATTACATGAACACTGTGTTTATCATTCCTGAATAAACAAAATGCTTTTTATTTCATAACCATTATTCTATAAAGTCTGGCATATCTTATAATTAGAATTCAACAGTTTGCTAGTCATTGGTGTATTTTATCTTAAATTAGTTAACATAGAAAAACAAAACAAAATAATGTATTATCTAGCTCTTTAATAAAAAGCAAGCATAAACATATACAAATGTGTATAATATAAATATGAATTATTTCTATATTTTTCTATGTAGATGGACACATGTACACACACACACACATACACACACACACACACACACACACACACACACAAGTATCATGTTATAATCACAAATGAAAACTAGTCTCATAAAAAGTCAATGGATTTCCAAAAGTTCTGACTAGCTCTCACCTCTTAACAGAGCAACATCAGGTCAACATATTTAAATAATGCATCCATCCATCCATTCATTCATTCATCCATCCATCCATCTATATATCTATCTATCTATCTATCTATCTGTCTGTTTGTCTGTCTGTCTGTCTGTAAGTATACATACAAATTATAATAAAGAAAAATGTACATATACCTGTTCATATATTTTGTGGGTTAATTAGCATATTCATAATCATTCATTTCATGAATGAATTTGGTGTGAAGTTATATCAAAATATACAACAAAGGAGAAGACAAACTATACACAATGGTGAGACATAAACACAGACACACACACCTACACACACAACCAAACAACCAAGTGTCAATTTCAAACTTGGCTAGAATTTAAAAACATATAAAAATATTTTTTTTAATGAAAACCTGGAATAAAGATAAATAGTTTCAATTTTGTCATTTTGTCAATGTGATTTTGTTAGTTTAAAATACACATAACTAATACTAACCCCATTTTTGGTAGAGCAAACATCTGTGGTGTGTTCATGTTTGTTGACGACATTATCAAAGGTCTCGGTCACGTGACTTCTACTAACGCACGTCACGTGAGCTGAAAGAGGTGGGCGGTCGTTGGTCAGTTTGTCCCAGCAATCAATTTTGCAGAGCTGCCGAAAGGTACCTCTCACCTGATAGATTTAAAACACCAAAATATATCACAAGAATTCAAAGAAAGAAAATATCGTGTGCAAATAAATGGGACCAAAATTATCCGATCGTGCAACTCGAATAATGAAGCAACATAATTTAATATAGCATTTTAGCCTGAACGAACAAGACTTGAAATTAAAACGAAAAACAAAACAAAAAGTTGAAAGGTTTTAATATATTTCCACATTTGTAATTAGCAAAATATTTTTGCTAACAACCGATTATGGACGTTTGTGTGTTCGTGTTGTTTACAATTGTTTGTTTGCTATGCCATAGAACAATTATTATCAAAATGGCGTGCAATTTGATCATTTGTTTTCTAAATTGTGTCATGCAAATGTTGACAAGCTGTTGAGTAAAAAATAAACTAGTTCAGGTGACTCTCGACGAACAAGGGCTTCGATTTTGACGACAAAATTGTCTGTATTCATCGCTAGAATGATATCCGCTATTCGAGGTCACTGTATACTATATACCCACCATGCATTGTCTCGTTTGACGTAAATAGTCTGTAGCACAAACTGTAAAGCGCGAAAAAATTACCGTTATACTCACCAACGTCAGAGGCTTGAGTACGTGTTATGAGAATGAATCATCAGCTAGATCTGACACCATTGCTAGTGCAATGAGTGTTTGTCTTGATAGAGAATCAAACACGGATTCGCGCTGTAGAGTCTATTTTTTCTCGGCAATATGGTGTACTCACAAACAGGAGGGAGAATCATGCGCAGATTGTTTATGCGCATTTCATTACATATGCGAGACGCGACCCAGCGGAGTTTAATTACGTCACTCACAACACATCGTTCGACGAGGTAACAGAGTGGTACGTCAGGTCCGGCGGTGACCTGTAATAGTATTGTCGCCAACATCCGCCTTACAGTCATCAATTATCTCTAAAATGTCATTATTTTAAGCCACCGATTATACTAGCCGCTGTCTGACCTTACACAACTTGAAATGTGCCCGTCTGTCATTTTATAGTATCCGACCCCACAGCATGGTGGGAGATTCGTTGGACTATTAACAGATTATCGTATATACAAGCTTACACAGAAATGTAGGCTAAATGTATTTGGAATGCCTAGTGCTACACATGTCAAAATTATATGCTGTGAATTGACAGAGAACATTTCCTGTAAATATTACCAATAAGGCCAAACGTAAGCAATACACCTTATGCCTGTAGCCTACTTTGGTTGGAATTTCAATGTCCACTCTTTAAATTCAGTGTACGAAGCAAACTCTCGCCATCTTGTAGGGAACATGTTATTGTCATGTAAAGTCCCAATAGTACCATTGTGTTATAAGTCGTTTGTGGTGTAGCGTAATGTAAATATACAGGTAACTTATAAACACACATGTAGTGTGAATATTGTGCATATGTGTCAATGCGTTTGTGCATAGACCCTACCGTAGAGTCTGTGTATATTTTGACTATGTTTATGTACGTCTCTGCGTTTTACAGCTAATTAGCTAAGCCTTGCGGGTATCTCTTAATTTTTCTTGGAATTTGAGATTTTTACGACATATCTTTGCTGTCGATTTCAATGTGTTTGTTTCAGGCTCGACATACCCTACTCTGGAGATGGTCACGTGAGGTAAATAGCCACTGCATTCAGCAATGCACTCCTAAATGTAAAAAATTAAACGTGTTTTACAAAAAAAAAACGCAACCCAAAGTTAATTATGTCGGACCCACTTTGGTTATAAATCTCTGTTATTTTGATTATTTTGGAACAAACTTTCTCTCCGTCAGTCGCTCAAAATCCATCTCTGTTGAACATTAGCCTCTGTCTTCTCTGTTTTTCCCTATAGAGTCCAGTATGGGTGTGTTCTGAGTTCACTTTTCTGTCTTTCCATACTGAAAAAAAAAACTATCCACGTACACTTTCTGTGCCTAGACCCTTGCTTCATAGATATATACACATTATAACATATTCTTTATCTAGTCGTGTTTGCGATTCCAGGCCATTGGAAGAATTGTTGAGAAGTTGACTAACGAAATTGGAAAAAATGCCCCAAACTGAACAGTAAAATGTTTGCGTGAATAACTGTTCTTTCAAATCACAAAGAAGAGGCCATTACATTCACTGTATAACAATGTCCCGATGTGAGCTATACTGTGAATGGGCGCGTATGAAGTTGACAAACTTGGTTTTAGACTTGCTAACGACGTTTAAACATAGACAGTGGAGGGGAGATTTAAACAACTTTCAATGTACATTCATACACGGCAGATATATGAACATTCTAACGTCAAGTAGAAGAAGTTGGACGCCTATTTTTAGGTCAAAATATTGAAAATACATACATGGTATGTAATGAATGTCAATCATCTGACGTTTGTTTTTTCATGACGATTTTTGTGCTGAATCACATGAAATAAATCGTCTAAGATAGCAGCGCCACCGTTTTATCGCTTCACACTGTGTATGTATGTAGTCTGCAGAGCGATGACCTCGAAAGGCAATTAATTTCAGTCAATGATCACGTGACAAAACACACGCTGGTTACGAGGAGACCGCAATGCGCATGCACGAATTCACAGCGAGAATCTAACACATTGTTCGAGCGCTATCTACAGCTGCTAGGTTTGTTTAGTCGGTCTTGCATAATTGTCACTCGTCAGCGATTTTTCTGGAAGAAATTCAACAATATTACAGTATGTATGTTGGGGTACAAAAAGATCTTGATATTGACCTTAAATATGTTACACTATCATTCAAATCATATACATATATTATCATAATCTGCTATAATGCCCGGAGTTGATGTAAACAGCCTCGTAATCGAATACGTGATGTGAACGACCTGAACATTGTAATACTATTACCCAGTGTACATGTAGCGGTCTTCTACTAACGTTACTTGTATACATATGCATGTAGTGTAATCGTATCACATCTTGGCGTGGTGTATTTTACGTATAATACACTATGATATACATGTAAAAATTTGATAAATACAGAATTCGATATCTAACATACATCCCATAACAACATATAGAATGGGTCACGGTATCATTTGCCCAGAAATAGTTTACGGTATAAACCGACAGTGCTGTGTACGTTCTCTACACAGTTTTTGTTTTTCCAAGAGGTACATCTCATGATTTAATGGGTGGCATTATCCACCAACTGCACAGTTACAAATTGAGACACTGAGTTCAGGAATTACTGATTGCATAAATTAACAATTGTTGTATGCTTTTGAGCAAAAGTGTAAAAATTCATGTGAAATGACGCACATTGCTCAGTTGCTATTCTGCTGTATAGCCAACCTATTCCTAAAATTTGAACCCTTCTCCAAACTACTATGTATTGTTGAATATGACCAGTGTATGTCACGATAACTAGTAAATGTTAACCGAAGACATTTTGGCACCAAAGATTTTGTTGAACAAGCCTTATTAGCTGAAATAATTCGGACAGGGTTTTTCTTAAATGATAACAGTGAAATTCTAAGGATCTCTGTCTCTTCCTCCCATTTGCCCCTGTTCATGTCTCTGTTTCTCTGTCTGTCTGTCTGTCTGTCTGTCTGCCTGTCTGTCTGCCCCCCCTCTCTCTCTCTCTCTCTCTCTCTCTCTCTCTCTCTCTCTCTCTCTCTCTCTCTCTCTCTCTCTCTCAGACTCTCTTTCATAGTTGTATGTCTTCAATAAATTGAAACAGCTTGGGAGGTATCAATTTGCTTTCATCTGCTTATATTATTACAAATACCATCCTTCTACTCGTCAGTATGCATATTTAATGTCATGGCGGCCATCTTGGATATTCCAACCAATGAGAACGAAACACTTATACAACTACATGTACTTGCCATGTACATTATGACCTACATACACGATTGAAATGTATACATGTACTTTTTTTCTTCTATTCAATGTACTTCACTGGAAACCACACACGAACAAAAGGTATGCAAAGAAACTTTAAAAAATTAAGTTCGTCATATCTACTACATAGTCAAAATACAATATTAACGCAATAAAGGGTAAAGTACATTAACAAATCTTCCAATTTAGCTATATCGTGACCTTCGTACACTGAAAAAATGTATTCTAATTTATGTACCTGTTTAACTTCTAATCTTAATATGTTAAACATTGGTTTTTGTTTTTTTCTACTTAAAATTATAAATATAGATTTTTAATATGTGTACTTTTTTGGAGGTCGTATGTGTTTCAGTTCAATTCAGTTGCCCAAAACGTGTCCTATATAGTATTCTGTATTCACGTTCGGACCACACCTCAAAGTTGACATTTATAAACATACACTGTATTGTATGCCAAATAGGACAAGCTGGGTCAAGGTTATCATTCATTCATTCAATGAATCCTTGTTTTGACATCTTGGGTGTTTCGAACCGATCAAAGTTTTAAAAAAATGACACAACTAGTGTGTCATTTTTAGCACCCCATCCCTCCCTGGCGTACATTAGCTCCTATTTGGTAGTGTCGTCTGCTTTTCAGTGAACCTTTATAATAACAAAATTTATCACTAAGATTTCTGGTTAATAAAATGTATAAATACAATATAAATACAAATAATTTCACACAATTGCAAGTTTGCATTTACCAGTTCAGCGTGTACGTGAGAGTGAACGGGGCAGTATACACCTTACACGTGAATGGAGAATCGTGAATATTTTAAAGCGTGAATGGTGAACGTATCTCATTTAGATGAATGGTGAATATTGCGTTATTGGTGAATGATCGTTATTTTTCGCGAGTTCTGACCCAGTTCTCTTTGAATGACCTGTGTGGGCTGATGTTTACTTCCCCTTATCTCAACCTTTAAATACGGAGTTTTCTATTGGTACACACGAATGTCATTGACAAATCAGAGTGTAACTATTGTGCGGGTTGCGGGTCGTTATATTTTTTTTCCATTATATATACGTTAATTGATTAACTTTTTAATTTAAAAAAAAAAGAAATTGCTTTGCTGGCCACTAGGTTTTTTGTGAAGATCACACGCTACATGCACTGTACTACAGTATTCGATAGAACCCAGTGTTATCCATAAATCGTCCTTACCTCTACATTGTTCAAAATAATTCAGACAGCAGTCACCACAAAATACGTAACTATGATGACAGCTACAGAAGAAGCCGTAATTGTACCAATTACATTGTCCGTCACAATATCCTTTCCCTATTGATTAGAACAATCCGTCAATGTTAAAAAAAATCGGCAAACAATAACATTTAGTAAATGTATGCTTTAAATCGAAATTAATTAAAGACTGCAGTTCAGTTTTTTCTTGCAGTGAAGATTTAGGCAAACCAATACCCAATTTGAATGTAATATATGCATATGTATAGGAAAGAGCCAGGAAAAGGCTAATAGAATTATGCATCTGTAAAATATAATAGTATCCTCTAAGAAACATTTAACCCCTTAATGACTTGAACCAGTAAGAGTTATTATGAAATCCGAAGTTAGATTTTTTTTAAAAAGTGATTTCAAATTTACCTTATGTGTCTTCTACAATAATGTCAAAGCCCTTCTCAGTATCGGAGCCATCTGATACAAAACGCATCCACACAGTAGGTTGAGTCGATAAGAAATCAACTGGTGCTGTGAAACTGGAATGTGTCCATATAACACTGTTCTTCTGGGTTGGACTGTCTCCGATGGCCAGGGAAGAAGAATAAGTCGCGCTCATCCGGCTTGATGTTGCAATGTTGAAATTTGACAATAAGTGACATGTCGACATTGGAAGGTTCCACCCTAGAGAAGCGACCTTCAGTAGCGTGAATTGTCTTATCGTATCGTATCGGAAGAAAACCCGAAGGTCTAGCAGCTAGACTACGTCTGGGGAGCTTTCACGAAATACAGTTTGATACATTTTTTTTATATACTATGGTTGCGCGAAATACATTCTAGGACCGGGCGATGATCTTGGGAGCTTTGGACGAAATACATTTGATACATTTTTACATTTTATAGTTGCACTAAACACTTTCTAGGATCGAACCGTTTTGATCCTGCAAACAACAGAGGAATTAAATGCTACCACAGTTAACTAACTATACTTGTCAGTGATGCTACCGACTTTACAAAAAACTCCGTATAGTCTCGGTTACCCCAGCCAGACTCTCGCCGCTGGGGGCTCTGCCTACGAGACTTCCCCAAGCGTTAAGGACCTTAATTTTTTAATTGACCTTACTTACCCTTACTTGTCCCTGACCTACCTTTACTTGACATAGCTTGAGCTTGCCCTACCTTTACTTGACATAGCTTGAGCTTGACCTAAATTAATTACCTGACATGACAATATAGAGGGTGGGCAAGGGATATTTCCATACTTCGTAATCGGGCCAGTTTATTTTTCGTTATTTGTAAAACATTGCAGTAAAGTTCATAAAATCGTAATCCAGTAGTCGGCGTACTGCGTAATCAAATGATTATTTTACCTGTACTCAATAAAAAGTACCACTTTTTTCGTACACGTAAAAGAAAAAAATACATACAATTGTACTGGAACTATACAACTTTAAAATGATTCAATTAAGCAACACTAAACGCGGTCCGTCACATGTTAGTATACCCAGGGCTTTGCAAAAATAGTCTTTTTTCTTCTTGTTTTTGTTTTTGTTTTGTTTTTGTTTTTTGTTTGGTTGTTTTTGTTGTTGTTTTTTTGTTGGTTTTTGTTTGTTTTTTTTTTGTTTTTTTTTTTGGGGGGGGGGGTTCCAAGCCCACGAAGGTCAAAGTTTGTCGATGGAAAGGAAAGAATAAACATTCCTATTGAACTGGGGAATTTAGAGGTATTAATATCAAGCAAGCAATGTTATGTGATTCGCTAAGTTTAATACCACAAAATAGGATGGGTGGATGTATGGTGAACGCGGGAGTTCACTAGTTGCTTCGAAGATCCTAGACTGTAATTTTCTACTTAAATTTCTGTAATTGTACGTGTATTTATGTTGTACAGCTTGATACAATTTTGTTTAACGCTTAGCTGTGTATCACCGTTTCAAAACCGACCCCGCGGGTTCCCTGTTCCGAATATATGCGTGTACTGTTCATTGTTTCGATACTGAGTGGTATGGTATACAAACTTATACATTGTACATGTACTATTGTATGTTATTCATTCACATATTTCTCTATATTTCATTGATAAAGCAATTATTTTGATCAGAAGTGCATATTTTTAATCAGATGATACATCAATGTAGCACCAGAGCGCATACTTTTGCTCCCACAATTTCAAAGGGTTTCACCGCTGGAGGGGGACACCCACTCGATCGCTCCATTTTCTCGTTGTTGCAGTTCCCGCTTACTTGTATCGTTTTCCCACCTGCTTTTAGAATTGTCTATATCTCTAATAACATATTCAAGAGACAGTCTTTCAAAACAGTTTGTCAAAAATGTAAGGAGACACTGACTGCTCATCTCACCATCAATATTTTGTTTCATGAGTTTTACAAGGAGTGGTAGATGCATTAGAATGCCCTTCTAACAATTTTTCAGTTATTATATATTGTGAAACGTAAACGCCAGTTTATTTTCTACATAAATCGTAAATTGTGTTTTTTCATAGTAATGTAAAAAATGAAATTTGATTTTCGTAATTTTTTTTTCTATAAATCGTACTGGGGACACCCTTGCCTACCCTCAATCTACAACACTGTAGTTCAAACTCATGGAATTGTACAAAGAACAAATCCGTTACCTTTCTCGTCCACATTTTGTTTCGATTTTTAATTACACGAATCAACATTAAAATATACCATTTTTCTATAATCGAATCGGTGGCTGTAAAATCAAGCAATCAATATTACCTATATTTGCACATTAACATATTCATTGCGTACCAATGAATATTACGCCACAGAGTAAACAGAAGGGGTAGCTATTGTATCTAATCCTTTTGCGTCCACCAATCTCGAAAATGATGTATACCTGTATTTTAAATATCTATTTACAGTCAAATATTTGTTAAAATCCCAATTTTTCATGTCTTATTGAACATTCCACATTTACATAAACATGTTGACGGAAAGGGTAAGGGATTTGAACACACACACACACACACACACACACACACGCACACAGAGACATACACACACAGATACACACATCACACAGACAGACAGACACACACACAAACTTGACAATCTATAACATTGACATATTGCAGTCTAACTCGGAGTATTCTCGGCTTCACATATAGACAATGCCAATTTACAAGTACTATTCAATATAATATGATGCATATAAACTTGTTTTACTTACGGTTGCAGAACTATTCAATGACGACGATAAACCGGATCATGCAACAAAAATGTTCAAGTCCGAGTATTTTCAGTCAAAGTTCAAAGTTGATATTGTCCGAGAGTGCACACAATTCACTCTACTAGTTCGAACCTATTAGCAAGTCTAGATCTGCATCAAGAACATTTAAAATGACAGTGACTTTAGAACCCTAATCATGCTGACTAGTGATAGAAACACATTGAAAACATGTTACTTTTAACTTCAATTCCAGTCCGATAAAATGTCCGATAAAATCTTCAAGAGCACCCAGACTTGGGTCACCACAAAACCACCCGTTACAGTGCACTATGAATATAGCTGTAAATATTACCACGAGGACATGCCCAAATCTAAATTTGCATTTACATGAACAACTCAGCCACCTGGTAGTACTATAACATGCTACCACCTAATTTACATACAAATTAAACCCTCACTAATTTACATACAGCGTACAAACGTTTTGTATTTGGGTCAATCCCAGGTCAATGTCCAGGTTAACATACTTTCACCAAACAAGTCACAACTACGTGATACTGGGCTTTACAGTAATTATAATAAACAGATTATATGAGATCACATTCAAAATCTAAAAAAAAATATTTGATATATTGATGACAGTGTACTTTTTATATTCATGAAGGTTATAGAATCGACAAGATCAGTCGATTTCAGTCGGGTCCATTCCTCAGTTTTCCTTACGAGGAATTGAACACCTCTAAGCAGTTCCACCCTTTGTCTTGTTAACTATCATATCATTCTGCATTGTTCTGTTTTGCTGTTTGGAGTCCTATGATGTATGATCAATATTACAGTAGACACATGGTAGACCAAACATGTAATACTTATTTAATCTAACAACTGTTATATTGTCATTGTTTTCAGGACATTTTAGATGAGCAATGGTGTTTACTAGCTTACTCAACGGAACCCTCGGTCATCACTATAGGGGCAGATAATCCAGATGCATCGTACAGTGACGTACGTTGTTTCCACAAACTGTATTTTGATATCCATTATGCCATTCTGTTCGTTACATTATTTACCAAGTGAAGCACCCAGACTTGGGCCACCTGTTACAGTGCACTGTAGTGAACACATATTGCCTGGCCTATATTCGGGCTATAGCACCTGTTTATTACATCCGAGGGACTGTGAGTTACCAGAATCACATGCTATTTCGGCCGAGGGAAAAAGCATGTGATTCTGGTAACTCACAGTCACGAGGGGGTAATGAACGGGTGCTATAGCCCCAATATAGGCCAGGCAATATGTGTTTTATAATATACCTCATGCTGTGAACTCGCGGTGGCAGACGACATCGTCAGAAGCTGCCATTTTGACCTGCTGTGAACTCGCGGTGGTCACGTGACTATGTAATAGTTGATAGAACTATTCCCCTAGGGATATAGTCATTCTATTTTCCTATCACGTGACTGATTCTAGCGAATCATGGCACAGCATTATCACTAGGTATATTATAACTGTAAATATTACCACGAAGACATGCCCAAATCCTAATTTGCATTTAACGCAAACACCGTAGTACTATAACATGCTAATTAACTACTAGCTAATTTACATACAAATTAAACCCTCACTGATTTACATACAACGTACACATTTGATATTCATTATGTTCGTTACTTTATTTAAGTGAAGCAGTTTAAAGAAATGGTTTCGTGTTGGTAACTTGGTAATGCCATCGTCAATTATCGTTATTATTCGGATAAACCGGTTATTAAGTGGATATTCTGCCGATTAGTTTTTGAAAAGGTGTTTATAATTTCTCTACTAAATTTTCAGAGAATTTGTGATATTACTGTTACTGTTTTAACAGTACATGTTTTGTTGTTGTTAGCGTTATTATTTTTTGTTTATTGCACTATATCCACTGAAGGTATAGTTGAGTAATAAAGTTACTAACGTTACTAAAATTACCAAATAACGCGAGATTTCTCGGTCACATGAGATTTCAGTATAAACTGGCAAACCAATATAGAACATTATAGAAGGTTAAGAAATAAAGAAATCCAGACTTCTACCCTTGCGTTTCTTATTTTAGGAGAACTTGAGTTAACATAAAGTTGCCCAACCTATCATTACCTGAAGTGGTAAGCTTAAAATACGTAAGCAACGTAACAAAGAACTTCAAGACATCATCAACAAATCAAGAACTTAGATTCGAGACAGCAAATCAAGCAGACGACAAACTGGACACATACTCTACACTGTTACAGGCATCCTTTCTGTTGTGGTGGATTTCGAAATGATAAAAACCTTGGCGAATTATTACCGCAGATAGAATTTAGATATAACTACGAACAATTAGACATTGACCGACATTTTGAAAGCAACCTACATTCTTTTGATGCCGTATTTTCTACAGGGAGAAATTATGAGAAGAATTGATCAAGCGCTCATTGAGGACATTTATAGAACTGGTTGATTTGTGCATCCTGTGTAGGTCATTTTCAATTACTAATGGGTTCACTAGTAAAACGGAAAGACCATCTCTTAAAAGACAACCTTCACATCAAAAGACCTTCACCTAAATTGCTCGTATCGTAAATTTCAAAGACAGGACACGTGTGTATAGACCATGATATGTACACTAACTCTGATGCACATGCGCACAGAGTGTATTTTTGATGGACGTTCTAAATCTTGTTGAAATGTTCTGAAATGCAAGATTGACGGTCGATTGGCGGGCACTCAAGAATCCATATGTTGTTTCTGTTCTGAAGTATTGACAAATGTTGATATTGTGGCATGAATATGGGCAATAAGAATATACGAGTGCGATGACACGGGCTTGAACGGCAATGAACAATAATGTAATGGATACGAGTAGTCGGACATAGTCCAGCTTATCGTGTTAGTTGCCGCAAGCTAGCTTTGTACTTCGTAAAATATTCACCGAGAGAGAGAATACTGACTGTATTCCGTGCATGCGCAGTCGAGGAGCTTACTGTTCATTTACCATCATGTGACCTGTATGACACTAAATAACCTATATCTGACTCGTTACTCGAAAGGTCGTCAAACTGCCTAAGGATTTTACATAAACTGAGTTTTCTAGCTTTAGACATATCACGAACCATGTTATGAATTTACAATATGATACGTCCTGATATATATAAGGCTCTACAATTGCTATAACAAAAAGGGTACATTTTGTTCTTTTAAGTTTTCAAAATAGGTAGCCTTAAATAATGCACACATTAATTTTTATGTTAGTAAAATGGACAAGCGACAAATCCGGGTTACAGTGTGTAGTATACCGACATATATAAATGCCCCATAAAACATTTTCAACTGTAGTTCAGCAGTACCTATCTATAAGATGCCACGGTTACAGTGTGATATCATACACGTTAGCTAAGTAGTCGAAAGTATAGTGCATCGGGTTACCATGGAAGCACTTTCTAAGGCCCGCTATTTTAACTTCGTTTTGACACTGTTGATGTGGACGAATATTTGTAAAGGCTGTGGTAGTATTGACACGGATTTTAAAGACATGACGTTTCAGAGTATATGTTGTTATCTTGCCGTCACAATAATGGCATCTACAAGAGTTGTTAAACATGTATTCGTGGCACTGTATGTGTAGCTGTTGGCTAGGGGGTTATGTAAGGGTCAGGCCAGCCATTTTATTTCAACTGGTTATGCATAATTCAAAGTGGGCAATCCACTCCCTAACTGACATATCATTATGCAACAACAAAACTATGCAGACATTTTTAAGTGGTCAAGGGTTACCGGTAAAATAGAACTAAGGGCATTATTCTGAAGATGTGTCCTACTTTTGAACTATTTCTATGACCTTTGAATACACTTTACAAGCGCTTCTAGTTATCCATTTTATGAATATTGACATCTACCTGGAATGACATCGCCCCTATCATAATTCGGTATATAGAGGCAAGTTACGAAGATAAACAAAGATAATGAGTCCCCGCAGTCACACTCACTACCGTTGCATATCTATGTGAAGTGCTTAAAGTCATAGGGGCAAGTTTTGAATTTTTTAGTAACTATTGTAGATGTAGCTAGAATGGTAGTGATTTAGGTGTTTATTTACTATTGCTTATACACTTTGCTTTAGCTATATGGGGGGGGGGGGTGGAAACACACTCACTGAATTGGTTCATGTTGGTGTCCTACCCTTGTGCTAGATCCCAGACCCCATTTTTGACCAGTTTGAGTAAAAATGTATATAAGGGGGTCTGACATATAACCCCCTCCCTATTTCAGACCAAGTCGCAATTTTTTAATAGAGGGGTTGATGCCATTTACAACCATGGTTGCTAGGGACGACCCCCACTGTAGATTATCCTCCCAAAAAGTGCACCATATCCCCTCTCCTCCCCGCCCCTTCCACTCACGATTTTAGGACACTCACAGTCACAGCAACTACTATTGAGGCATTCTTAACTTCTAACGTTTGCATAACTCTCGATCAGATACACCAAAAATGCTTAGATTTACATCGATAAATTTCCTCGGTATATTGACACTGTTAACACAGTCTCAATTGAGTATTTGTGTTGGTGTACTTGATGCACTTCAGCAGCTTTCGTTTTGTCACAACCAAGCGTTTGAGTCGTCATTCAAGTGAGATGAATGACTCCTTATTGTCTGTAGGCAAAGCACAATTTGTGTTTGGTAAAGCAGGGGGTCAAAGTTCAAATTCTTCAATACAAGCTCTTTCCAGCAAAGAGAAACTAAAGACATTTTTTTTCTTTCGTAACTTCTATAACTTGAATGATAAATTGGGCCTCAATGTAATCAGCTATCAATTATTTTGTCAAACTTTCAGTGTAAAAATGTACTTCAAATTGCATTGTTTCATGCTATTTATTCGGTTGTTGTAGGCTGTGAATACCCTCTGTACACGATACACAAAGTACATGATATCTATAACATACATGTACAACTTCTTTTTTTAAATAGAAATTTCACAGAGCAAAATGTTTATTTGTTGCCGTTTATGTTTACCGATGCGCCAGCACTTATAGTATGCAAACGCAGTTTTTAAAATAAAATGTAAAAGTTGTACCAAGATTATTTAAACAATTTTTGCACATCAAGCTAGGTGAGGTTATTACACCACCGTGAATTTCTCTCGGGCATGTCGTGATTACAATGATGACGTCAGTGTGATGACGTCATTCATCTCCAATTACAAAATTCCGTTTCGATTACACATTGAACTAAAATTCAACCCTTCTTCAAAATCTGAAGTAGACACGTGTAATTTAAACAAAGACCCAGAAAGAACTTTACAATTACGTTTAAGAAGACAATTATAAGAGTTCCGGTAGCAAAGCTCGAGACGTGACTCGTATGGCGGATGTTTTCAGTGCCAGACGTTCAATCATCATGTAGTAACGTGTACGTTAATATTGCAGGGTATGTCTACATTCACGTTCCCGTCTTACTTATTATAAATCGTGTGAAATACAAAACACTGGATACGGGTCACGTTTTACATTCTTATGGTTTGATTATGTTCAGTGAACTTTGTCACGGAACTGTGTACGGATTCAGCTGCATTTTCCAACAGTCTAGTTGCAACTCTCAAAACAAAACCCAATCGTGAGGTCATGACCTATCATAGTAACCTTAAATGACGTCAGTAAATAGGTCAGCAACCATGGTAACGACACAGAAATAACTCGCCTCTCAGCAACTACATAGGTCAAAGTCCAGACTCAGATAAGTGTCGCAGCAGCAGCTACAACGAACAGGAACTGAAAATGGCGGTCAAATATTAGATTTGCGCAACGGAAAGTAACCGAACCAAGCTAACGACAAACATTTGGAATATTGTGGCTTATTTGTTGGAATTTGTGTGGTATGCTGTATTACTTTTTGTTTCATTCAAAGTAGATCTCACACAGGAGTCGTTCAAACAATCACAATGAACGGTGACGGACAAATGTTTGTTATCGATTCTGTGTATACGCTATCAGAAACAGAGGCAAAGGTGTTATTCCCAGACGAAAAATTTGAAACGAAACAGCTGAAAACTCCAACTGGAAAATCACCAAATTTGCCAAATGAAGGAAATGTAACACCACATCAAAATGGTGGTGAGTATTGGTCAAATTCTCAATCTAGTGATTTCACCTTGAACACACAAAGACCGCCGGACACAAGTCACGACGGCAAACATACACTTAATGACAGACACAGGCTTCCGACTCCGGTCACTATACAAAACACCGTTACGACCTTGACGAACACAAGCACGCAAGTTGTTGTTCCCCAGATAGAAGAATTCAAAACGGATACAAATTTCAACGAATCGTCATCACAAATGCCGCTGTCAGAGACACCAACGATGAAATCGGCGAGTCCAACATCAACTTCGACCCCGTTTTCAAAGAAACATATGATATTGAGCCGACATTACAAAGGGTCGAGTGTACCGTGGTCAACCCCGACCTCACCTAATATTAGTGCTGGGTCGGCTTCTCCTTTGATTGTGCAGCCATCGTCAACTACCATAGTTGCTGATACGTCTACTTGTGAACAAAGTGAAAATAACTGGAGGGGATCAATAACCCAGACGTCTACTTCAAATGATCAACCAGTCGTGGACGCCATTCTTCATTCGAGACATGTACTGGCTAATTTAAATGAAAGTACAGTAAAGAGCGGGATTATGGACTGCAAAATAACAGACCCTGTCGGCAAAACAGAAATCGGTATTCAATCTGCTGCTGCAAAGCTGCGCGAAATGGCGGAAAAAAGAGCCAGTGAGTTGTCCTGTGAAAACTTACATTCTGTAACGAATCCACGTTTCTCACCTTTTACGACTTGGGGTACAGGACTAAGCGATATAGCTAGAACCGGTAGCAGTTCCTCTATCGAGAATCTACCTTCCTTGCTACCAAGCCCGAGATGTGAAAACCATACACCATTCCGAAATGTATGGGATTCACAAAACAACATCATGGCAGCTGGGTTTGACCGAAACAAGATTGAAATGATACCAAAAGCTTTCCCTGGACCGATAGACGACTACTCTGTCACAAAAAACATTATACACTCGCAGCATCGCAGACTATGGATGGACTCTACAACGAATCAAAAGACAGAGAATTTGGAAACAGGACATTTTACAAACAAGCCCATTGTTTCAATGATTAAGCAAACATGCGACAGATATTCTCCGAAATTAGCCGACGAATTACAACAATTTTCGTTAACAACAAGCAGCCCTGACATCGGGTATCAAAACCGAATAGTGCCGTTAAAGACCCCTCGACAACATGAAGCTGAGGCCACACAGGCAGCAGAAAAACGCCAAAAAGATGGCCAAATGTTAGAACAGGACGAAAATCATATCACACATAAAGACGATGGATTTCAAATTCATCGTGATGCTATAGAAAAACACACTGACAATAACATGAAAGCTGACAGCAATAATGGAAACAACATGACACGAAGGGTGGTACGTAAACGCACTCGTCGACGGCGCCGAAAATGGTGTCGGAAAAAACAACACCATAAATATACCAATCCGAAGGCACGCCGACAACAAGAATCACCAGATTCAACACAGCCAACTGCAGCGCTTTCTCTTTCACAAAACAATGAAGTAGTGCAGTTACAACTATCTGCATTGCTTAAGACGAATGGTAACCAAGAAAAACACCAACAACTAACCCCGTCTACACGTGAGCAACAACAACATTTTCAGACACAGAAGAAGCTCCAAAATCATCAGCAGCAGATCGAACACCAAGAACGATTACCTTGGGCTACATTCCAGCAACAGCGCCATATGCCGAAACAGAAACAAGTACAACAATCTCACCTCCAGGAGATTGCTACACTTCAGCAACAGCAACATATACAGCAATACCCAAACTTTCAACAGAGGAGTGAACACCAACAACACCAGTTAGTACCCGTATCTACACCACAACAGCAACAGAGACAGCAACAACCACAGAATCAATATACAGGGGGTGTAAGCCGACAAAGCCAATTGCCAGCCCTTCTGCTATCATCACCAATTCTGCCGCCTGCTCACACTCCACGACCACTACAGCAACAAACGGAAGAAAAAGACCAACAGAATCCACTATTTTCAACAGTATTGCCTACAACAATCGGCGAGATAGTTGATTCAATGACGAACCAATACATGTTACCTGACAAAGCTACGGCTAAAGATGACGTAACAGGGCAACCTCCTTTGAAAGAACGTGTAACCTCTTCCAAAAATACTGCCGTGGTTAAAAAGACGCTGCAACGCCCCATCGATACATCGGTAACATCAAAACCCAAAAATAGAGAAGACATGACGCTTATTGAACTGTTAAGATTACCTACCCGAGAGATGAATTTCGAGATTCCCAGACAAACGAATCCAGTAACAGAGTTGAATCAGCAGACGTCAAATTTAACACATTCATCAATTTTGAAGCAACCAGCTCAGAGTCACTCAACGGGTACAATCCGTCCAGCACACGGAATAGAACCTACACTAACCCATCCAATATGTAGAACACGTTCAACACATGGAATCCAACCCACACAAGCCCATCAAACGAGTACAGCTGACCCAACACCCCGAATTGAACGCACACAAACCCAGTCAGTGAGTACAGCTGATGTAACACATATGATTCAAACAATTTCAACGACTACAGCCAACCCAAGTTCAGGGATTCAACCCCTTTCAACTCATTCAGCCAAAACAACCAACCCATCAAATGGTATCAAATCCGCTTCCAGCCAGCCACCATCTAAAAATGGTCGCAAACGCAGTATTCAACCCGACCTAGTTCCAAAGAAGAGGGATTCCTCAAGCTTATCAACAAACGGTAGTGATGACGATGATGATGATGATGATGCTGTTTATGATCTTCAAGCACAACGGATAAAGAGAATGAAAGATATTTTAAAAGAAAGAGAAATCGCTCTTGAAATAGTGAAGCGATTGAAGTGTGGCTCATCGGAATGATCATGTTATACAGGTAACTCAACTACTTTGCCTTTTGCCGAAGACTACTTGAAGTTTTGCTAAATGCAGTATTTTCAAGAATTTTTTTTTTTTCTGAACGGTTAGCCGAAAATCGTTGAAAGAGACAACAATAACAAAACATATACATGATTGGAGGGAAAAGTGAGGTCACCTTTTAATTGTCTTTTTGTGGCCAATCGAGTTTAAACTAATTTGCATAAATTTGACTTGTAAAGTTACAATATAATCAAAGTTCTCAAGCCTCGTTTAAGGTGCACAATTTTTGCTAAAAATGAATAGTTTTCGTTGGTGTTGCTTAACCTTGACAACATATTACGACTGTAAACCAAAACTTTGGCAACGAAATATATAAATGTACACTTCTTAAAATTCAACACGTCATCTGTTATCGTACTACCTGACGATAATTATGGTGATTGTAAAACCATAAAAGAAAAATGTGTTTGAAATAATTTATGACAACTTGCATTTTTGTCTCAAATGTTTTTTCAGTTCGAATATAAGATCTGTAATGTAGCATGCATGTCTGATATTCTCTTTCTATGTATAAATTATTAAGTATTTAAAGCTAAATAATATAACCGGTATGTAATATAATCCTTTACGCATATCATCATATATAGCGATTTGGGGGTTTGTTTGTTTGTTTGTTTGTTTATATTTAATGTATCACAAGAACATTTTCATGTGGCTTTGACTATGGTTAAGAATATAATTATAAATTATAACATTAAACAAATATAATTTTTGCAATGAAATACTGAAAAAGTAGACTCTTGGTGGCGATGTTACAACACTGCACCTAGCCAAGTCTCTTTGAGTAGATGCTTTAAAACACATGGCACCAAAGGACACTGTAGTTATTTTTGTATGTATTCATTTCATTTGATGTTTTTTTAAAAAAATCAATTTATCAACTTAATCCTTTAACAATAATTTCAAATTCAGAAATCAAGTGTTCACTTTAACGTCTCATTGTCGTCAGTTAGCTTGTCATGATTTTTATACTATTCAAATTCAGATTTTGACGTATGAATACAGACTATTAACTGCCTTGCAGTAATACATATTTGGTGGCTGCTTAACTGAATATCGCCCTAAGAGTCGTCGGTGTGTTTGTCGCTTATGTGTTGCCCAATCCATGCTGTTTCATGATGTAAACCCTGTCGATGTCGCGCCATATTGGCCATATTTGGTCAAAGTATGTGACTGTATTTGGTCAAAGTATGTGACCATATTTGGTCAGAGTATGTGACCATATATGGTCAAAGTATGTGACCATATTCACCAGGACATCGGCCGTGACCTTTGCTCTCCTATCGTAAAATCTAGCATGGAAAGACTGTGGGTCGTATATCCTGTAGTAAAGCACGACTTCCAAACCACTACTCAGCACATATTCCCTTTAGTACGTGCAAGAGAAGTTTGCAAGTACAGCCGGCCATTTTATGCAAATAAGTCATACTAGGACGGCGCATTTGACGACAATGGTACATTAAAGAGATTATTAGGCTCACTACATTTTAATGATCTCACAACACCTGATCTATTTTGCGTTTTTATTTCCTTACATTTTTGATAGTTTGCTGATAAAAATGCAACATTTCAAAAGCCTTGGATAACAACAATTGCTTTGCAATATTGTCAACGTTTTCAAAGAGATAAGCAAAACTTTAAATTTATCACATATGCTAAGAAAATAAAAACCCAAAGTTAATCAGAGGTTCCATAATGACATACACTAATACATCTACTTGAAGCAAGTAAAGTAATTGTCACACCTTGAATACTTAATGGTTAAAGAGAGCCTATTAATATATATTGTTCTTCAGACTTTATTGTGTATTTATTGTAAGATATAGAGAAATACATCAGTTTAAAGCATATCACTTAATATATATATACATGTATTTATGTATATATGTATATATATATATATATATATATATATATATATATATATATATATATATATATATATATATATATATATATATATATATATTAAGTGATATGCTTTAATGTATAGTATATAATATATATATAGTGGTGTTGTATTATGCCCATAACCTCTGCCAGTGGTGATGCAGTATTAAGCTTTAATTTATACCAGTATATGAATAGTGTTATTTTTTCATTTTCAAGGGATTGTGGAAACCGATTTTGTTTTCTTCATGCACTCTAATTAGATTCAGTTATTCTAATTAATTCTTCTACATTCACTGACATCTGAATAAGAACACTAAAGTATTACGAAAGCTGATATTTTTTTTTCTTTTTTAATATGGTATATGTAATTCCCACACCTTACTAGCTAACCTTAAGTTAGTATTTATCATAAGTTGAATTGATAACACTAGCAACGTTTAACTTGTCCATATGGATGAGGATTGGTATTTTTTAAAGGATGAAACTACATAGACAAAGTCTGTGTTTGTGACTCAATGCAATGCAAAAAGCTAAAAAAAAAAAAAAAAAAAAACATCCAAAACGTTTGCTATTCAACGTATAATAACAAACATTTTACACATTTATTAACTTTTTGCGATTTATTGAGTTACAAAGAAGTACATGGTATATGTTATTTCACGTTGATTTTGTCAAGTAGGAAGCCATGATAAAATTGTTTTATAAATTAAAAATCCAAAATAAATACCCAATCTTCATTCACATGGCGACTTTATTAGTTAACATTGTCGTTATTGCATTGACACACCATACAGAGTAAAAAGCTACGGTTTCAATGGCTGATGTTGTCTTCTGTATCACTTATTATTTAGACTGGTGTTACTGTTATAAAATATGCAAATCTCAGTTAATTTATTCTACCTGGTTACTGTATTTATCTTCCTATAGACTGATAATCTATTTGTAATATGTTGAATAAATATTGCAGCTAAAAATGTGTTTGACAACAAACTCTATGCTTTGTGTTGAAATAAAACTCGGATGGATAATATAGATTATATTCCGTGTACATGTAGTTGTAATAATGTCTATGCAAACACAACTTAAGTGCTGAAGACCTGAGACAGATTTACTATGGAGAAACTACAACGTACAATAATAATTGTAGCAATCATGGGCCGTATCAATGAGGTCAACAAGGTCAGATTCTTAATGACGTCATTAATTGCTACTTGGCTAACAGACTTTCGCTGTTTGTGTGTTGTTGATAACATTACTAAAGGTTTGTCAAAATTGAGAGAAAATCGTTAACACCTGGAGATTTATACACAATACATTAACTTCTCTTGAAATATGATCGTCAGTATGATAAAGTTATATATAACACGTTTCACATTAGTGCTCACTGGCTCTGTTATACAACTACGCAGAAACCATTAAGAAACTACACATGTTGCACTTTAAAAAGCTCAATATTGCAATTTTCTGTACATTATGTCCCAATGAAATACATTATTAAACGTACTGCGACTACACACATAAAATAAAGTGGTTTATTCATTGTCGGAGAGAATGTGCATAATAATGAGCTGGACAACTGTTTTTTGCATATTAAACATTATTTATTTGCATAGTAGTAATAAGACACCATGCATTGGACCCATTGACTTATAATGGAAAACAGCGGTGAATAGATTAACTTGAACAGTGGGTTGACATGGACATAATCGTGGTTCACATTTTGTGAAAGGAGCTTAAACCATTTTCTGTTTCCAATGTACTAATTGAAGCTTTACCAATCAAACAGTGCTTTCGTACAGTAACAAAATATCGAATACATACATACATACATACATACATACATACATACATACATACATACATACATACATACATACACAATATACATATGTGTCTATGTATGTGTATGTGTATGTATGTATGTATGTATGTATGTATGTATGTATGTATGTATGTATGTATGTATGTATGTATGTATGTGTGTGTGTGTATGTATGTATGTATGTATGTATGTATGTATGTATGTATGTATGTATGTGCGTGCGTGCGTGCATGCATGCATGCATGCATGTATGTATGTATGTATATATGTATGTATGTATGTATGTATGTATGTATGTATGTATGTATGTTTGTGTGCGCGCGTGCGTACGTACGTGTGTGTGTCTGTGTGTTTCAAGGTGTCATTATTACACTAAATTTGGAAGTTTTATCAACGATATACTAAAAAATGAGTTTTATATTCAGTGATCATATCATCATGATAAATATAACAATGATGCGAATACATCGGCAAACAGCTGATGAGAAATGTATATTAAGCTTACATCACACACTTGTTAAAACTAGCTAAACTAGTCAATGTCAAACTTGCCTTTTAATGAATGGCGTCATGATTAAAAGAGCCCCCGTACTTGCTGTGACATGTAAGGTAAAGTTTTCATAGATTCAATCCCATTGGTTGGAATGGGGGCAATGCATGGAAAACACGTCATTATCTGGTTTGACTAGTGTTAATGAATACAACATCAAATAGAGAGTTATATGTCCTTTCGAAGGCTTCGCATTATAGGAACTATTGTTAACCTTTTGGCATATTTATTGTTTAACGAAAGGTAAGATAACAGAAACAGTAAATGTCACGAACTGCTATATAAAAGAACAAAATTACATCGTCTATGTTATGTGAAGATCGGGCAAATATGAACAGAGCAAGTTGTGACCTGGCCAAGAATCTGAGTTCTCGTTGTCCTCTCTATTCCTCGCTGTTCTGGTTCTGAATACTAAAGAACAAGGAGAGAAGTTCGAATTCTCTCTGTCTTTCATAGCAACAGTATTGAATCTTTCTTTCAAGTACACAATATCCGACGCAGCATTCTTCAACGATTCCTCGCCGTTCAAGACTTTTAAGTGGACTTGAAGATAGAAAGGATGACGCCTCTTTTTTCTTCCTTCCTGTGTAGTGACAAGATTTTTTTGACATTTTATAATTTGTGTGTTTAATTGTCTCGTAGGTTGTGCAAAGTTATCTACATAACTGTCACACTACGTTTTATTTCGTTTTAAATAAACAGTGCTTATTATATATAGCTTCAGCATTGTTTGGCCAAAGACATTCGGAAATTAGGACCGTCTAACACGTGTTGTTTCCAAGAAAGCCATAAGGTGCTTTTCCCCCAAAGCGAGTCAAAGCTATTAAATGAACTATCAAGATCATTGAGCCTGATCACAAGGTTTCATGTTGAGATAGACACCATAAAGATAACACACAAACATCACTTACACAGTGTCTGCTCTGTAGACACCATAAAGATAACACACAAACATCACTTACAGCGTGTGGGCTCTGTATATAAACAGTAACTACTGCACAAGGTATAATCTGTTGAAGTTCAAACAAAATCCATGGTCAGTAGCCAGTGACAGTTGGTAGAATCTGTTAAAGTAGTATGCATACTGTTACTAAGTATAACATTAACTAAATACAGAGTCCACATGGTGTAGGCGATGTTTGTGTGTTATCTTTATGGTGTCTACCTCAACATGAAACCTTATGATCAGACTCATTGATCTTGATAGTTCATTTACTATCTTTGACTAGGTTTGGGGAAAAGAACTGTAATGGGAGTACAGCAGGCTTTCACCCAAATTTGCGAATTTTCGCAACTCTGTTTCAGGGAACGAGGTTACACTCTGCAGTGCTGGTAAGAATAATCTTCCTATAAGTTATGAAAAATTTCACAGTGCATCTAATAAATATTCATGTTCACTAAAACCCATGAGGCTATTGTGTGTTACTGAAAGAACAGAGGTGAAAAACAGTTTCAATTTGGTGTTGCTTGGTAACCGAGATAACATTATGTGATATGAAATAATGGACTGATTCTCCAGAACTAAACGTTTATGACAATACCGTTAACTACTGAGATTTGTTCTGGGACAATTGGTTTCCTCGTGATTGCTTCCGATGGCTCCCAGTAGCAGCTATCGCAAAGCATTTCCATCTCGTTCGTCAACTCACTACCACAACCACCCTGGCTTCGATAAACAGAGGCCAACACTACTAGGAGTACTGTCCAAATAAGGAGATACTGTGATGACGTCATATTGTTCCTGTAGATAGACGTGAAGAGAAAGTAAATGTTTTGTCCTGTGATTGGCCGGAATGAAATGCTCTACGAAAGGACTTTGTAAAATGTGTACCATTTTGTGTATTTTTATCATCTGTACTGAGATTTTGGTATACAATATAATAACACTATTATAATTATTAATAGTATTTATGATATGCTCGTTTCTTGAGAGCGTCAGGGGGTAATTCAAACGTATTGCCTAGTTATGGAGGTATTAGTGGATGTATATTACCCTGAGGGTTGTAATATGTAGCAACTATTTCCGCGAGGCTGAATGTTAAGAGAAATAGTTGCTTTATGACATCACGAGGAGTAATATTATGCCTATTATTGCCCGGATAAGGAAGGCAATAAATGTTTTATAACACATTGCATTCTCAGCCAAACATCCATGCCATATATAGTCGAAACAAATTGCGGTTAGTTTTCTCGTACCTCATGAAAGTACCCTACGGTAAATAGGAAACGAAAAGTTGTCATTTTATGCAAATTTAGGTTACAATAAGTCATTAGGTCTTACCACATGGTATGACCTACACCAATTACTGAAGTCTATATGAAAATGATACGCGCGCTATAATCATTTATTACCCCTAGCACGAATCTACAGTGAACACCGTATTATTTCATATGAGACCCGATTTTTCGTTTGAGACTCGCATCGGAAATCACCGTCCTGAATATTTTACCTGGTTAGTCTAATAAATATGTACAAAATAACGCCAACAATAGTTATGCGAAAGAATTTCATAGTGCACTGATTATGGAAAAGTATAAATAGATAACAGAAACTTGAGCTGAGACGGAATAAGTAACTCTGTCGGCCTGGGTCGAAATACTAGGTCTCTGACAATGACACCGTTGCATTACGTGACCGAGGGCTTGTTACAAATGGAGTTATTACTATGCTCATTCCTGTAATTAACCCACACCACAAACTAAACTGGTCAATTCGATAGAATGTGTTACACACAGTCACATTTCTAGGCTTGGTTTTAACTGTCCGTAAGGACGGGGTCTTATATGATTATGTTTGCCTGTCACAACAATTTCTGGACAATTTACAAAAGTACTGTTCATTGTAAATGTACAACTGAAGCTCGTTGGGAAACCGTGTAACAATCGGGGGAGTATAGCGAGTGAATGATTAATCATTAATATTTTAATGCGTGAATGGTGAATGCATCTTTTTTAAATCGTGAATGTGGTTCGGTGAATATTGTTGTTGGTGAATAATCTTTGTTTTCGAACAGGGCACTCACCGGTACATTACGCAACAAATCGGAAAAATCTATTCAGTTCATTAAACTTTGTTACATTGTATAATCAATGGATTTTATACCTGTCAGTCAAATATTGCTGACTAAAGACGTTAAAAACAATAATATCATATTCGTGCGTATTAAAGTGTTTACACCATATAAAAATCAGCCATACACCACTAAAATAGATCGTTTTGCTCCTGTTTACATGGAAACCTGTAGACTTGTACCAGTCCCTAGAGACATTTTTGTCCTTTTATTTCATTTTTAGTTTTGACGTTTTCGAATAAAACGTTAACAAATCCACAATATCATATTCGTTTGAATGTATTTTTATGTGTTTAAAAAATAAAGTAAACCGACTGACGATCACTTTTCACCGTTTGTAAACACGGAAACACCTACACTGGCACAGTCCCTTGGGAGATATTTGGCTTTGTTTTGAACACTTTTGTAAAGGAAAATGTCCCCATTAAAAACATTCCCAGTTACTAGCTTTATTAATCTCACAAGGCTGTTCACAACTTGAATGATTCACTCAGGTCACTATTTCACACATGCAAAAGAATACACTTGTGTTAAAGAAAATATTCAAGTCATCAATGGGATCATTCCTGCCGTCGAATTTGTACGTTTTTGAATTTGTTGCGTTTTCTGTCATTTACAATGTTTTAATGTTGTTTTTTTCTCCATTTTCGCCCACAAACTTAGTTTTCGAATGAAAACATCTGGTTAAAAATCGATATTATTTGTATCTACGTAACTGCAATATTCTATCTATTTTCTTGCAATATCTAGCCAGCCGCACAATATGCGTGTATGCAAGAAGCAGGTGCAGATTGGATGGATTGGATGGACAGCTATACTGTTGTGGGACTGCCGATTGTTTGTGCCTTTTCATTTTTATTCCTCTGTTTAGTTACTTTATTTCAGTTTGGAAGAGGGGATTAATGATAGACTACTGGTGAGAGTTATAATTATAATATCAAGATTTGACCCGGGCCAAGGTACTGTGACTCGGGTCGGAACTTATTCCGTCTAAGATCAAGTTCCTGGTTTCGATGTATACTTTTCCTTGATCAGTGCACTATGCACTTCTTGTACATAACCAGTAATAGAGTTATATTGTATAGATTTATTGGACTGACCAGGTAAAATATTCGTGACGGTGATTTCCGATGCGAGTCTCAAACGAAAAAGCGGGTCTCACGTGAAATAATACGGTGTTAGTGGCATAAAAGACCATGAGTATATGAACACGTCGCATTTTCAGTACAAGTGAATCGAGAGCTTCATACTACCAGGAAACCTTCTGTAACCACAATTTGGCATAATGGTCAAACACAATCCATTATGTTGGAGCAGCAAACGATACTTCGACGATATACAGAAGTACATTTCAATAATCACTAGCACAAGCTGACAGTGTATAAGGTTTTTACTCACGTGAAAATTTGACATAAAACCTGGATTAAACTATATTTCTAGGATAATACTACTCTAAAGTCACGTGTTCAGTTATTGAACACATATTAGAACACTTATAATTGTAACATTTTTTTTGAATGCAGTGTATGTGTTCAGAAAGGAAACTAGAACGCATGTGTTCAGATTTAGAACATATAGTGTATTTATTTGAACACATAACAAATGTTCAAAATCATATGAAATAGAACGCTGTTGACGCATCGGCACACTGTAACACTTTTTGAACACAGAATGTGTTCAGAGCAAATACACAGAATGCATGTGTTCTGGAAACCAGACCAAACTGAACACATGCGACGCGTCCTAAGCGTCAAAATGTTTAGAGTGATATGCCAGTGCGTGTATTCTATCACATTGCAATTGTAGGTTTATATTATTATTAGAACAGTTAATTGCGTATGAGTGATTTCCTACACATTTTGTATATGTATAATAAATTACGTCATCGAATAGTTTATAAGTCAAGTTTAAGACCAATGGTGATGGTTAAGTATACTTCAGGATGTATAGAATACTACGAGTACACTTTATGAGCAAAATATATGCCGCAAAAAGTATAAACTCAGTATAGGTCTATGTTTTGAACTTCTGCCTCTTACACTATTAAAATGGCTGAGATATATATTTCGAAGGCTTACCTTTATAGAGGTACGATCTTGCTAGCCGGATAGCCAGGCATCTGGTACGAGCGATTGACGAGACCAAAGTACTACCACGGCTCTCGATCCTCTGGTCTCACTTTATAGTGCCGAAAATAGATATCTTTTTCCCCCAGACAAAATCAATAGAATAGATATACTAGAGACATTCTTATAATCATGCTCTTACGATGTAAGTATGAAGATCGGATACATAGTTTCAAAACATATGCCAAGTGGTAGAATTGCATGGGAATCGAGCAGAAGGGTCTTAACGTGGCTATAATTATGTTGTAAAGTGAGTGTATGAAAACAACAAACGGGTAGAAAGTCAACCTTTTATTTGTGCCAGTAGTGCGAACGAAGTGAAAAGCCATGATATGTCTTTTGACATTTCTCTCTGACAATACTGGAGTAAACATGATTTTCACCTTCATTCACTTTGATTTTCAATGAACCAAACTTCTTAAAGAAGTGTTTTCACTAAACGATATTTTAAATACCTACCTACCTACTTACCTAGCTACCTACATATACATGCATCCATACATCCGTCCGTACATACATACATACATACATACATTCATACATACATACATACATACATACATACATACATACATACATACACATATATACATACATACATACATACATACATACATACATACATACATACATACACACATACATGCAGTGCACATACATACATACATACATACATACATACATACATACATACATACATACATACATACATACATACATACATACATACATACATACATACATACACATATACACACAAACATATATATATATATATGGGATCCGTAAGGTACCATTGTATGGGCACCACCAACGGTGAAAGTATTAATGTATGGACTATTCCATTTGTAGACCAGACATCTACAAGAAGATGAAATTTAAATCACAAATCAAACTGTATCGCCACACGTTTTACATCGCATTATATCAAAATGGATTCGATGAAAATACTCTGAATTAACCAGCGGTCTGAGTGACAATAGGGAACTTGCAAACCCGCCATGTTGATTGTTGCATTATGGGAAATGTGATAATAAATACTAATAAATTAGCATTGTAAACAATATTTTTACATTGTTTATAACCAGGAATGATCAATTCATAGTCACCCTGATCTTTGTGGGAGGTTTATTTTATCGGTAGCTCCAGATTAGGTATTACGATAACCACAGATAATCCCATAGTCCTTTGCGTCTGAGCATGCTCAGTTTGGATCGCAAGTTCCCTATTAAGCCAGATTAATTAGGGGCACATGTACAAAATAAACTGTTCCAATAAATCCGTCTGAAACTGAAAAGCGGGGGGTCTTCTAGTATAGATAATAATAATAATAATTGTCTCACCATAGTCACGCACATAAAAGTGGGGTACTTTGCAAAGGTCTGACCTTCGTTGAATGCTGTCGTCGAATACTCACTGGAGGAATCAGAAACATTAGTTTCAAAAAGAAAATGTAATAGTTCAGGTAATGTGCCCTCAACGGCTAATCTTTCAGTATAACTGTAGTGTTGAATTGTGACAAAGTAATACCTAGTACAGGCTTTAAAATTAGCTCATGTCACGTGGGTATGGGACTCTTTGACAAAATATGCCGTCAAGTACAGTGGTCTTTTTCATTAGAAAAATAAATATTTTGAACGAGTTAGATATATTTTCTGTTTAAGTCTATAACCTTTTCTTAAGATGGGATTTTCTAGCTAATTTCAACAGTCAACTGTTTAGTTATAGACCATATTCACCTCTGATCCAGTAGATTTATTGAATTGTAAAACATTTTAAAAATTGGCACTGTAGATTTCAAACAAAATCTAGCAAAAGATCAAAATATCTCACCAAAGCTATTTTAACTGCTTCCAGTTTCTATCAAATAGATTGAGATGCGGTTTTAACGAGGAAAAGTAGGTCACAGTTTTACAGCCGTACAACAGAGAATCAATACTGTATATATGGACATTTGGGGTACCATGCATGACTTGAGATAATGTGCTCACATTCATTGACAATCAGTAGACAAATCCACTACCGAAAAAAATCAATAGAGGAATCGATAGAAATGCATGAGAAACAAACACAACTACAATATGGATGTCGCGAGGGCGCCCTCAAGTGGTATTATTTTAAAATCAGGTTTGTCATACCAATTTATTTTAATCAATTATACTGCCCCCCCCTCTCCCCCAGTCGTTCATGTTGCATTTAAACATCTCATGTCAGTTATTGTATTATACCATAAGCTTAAGGTTGTTGTTACATTTTGTGAGGAACACGTTAAAATACTGATGTGGGTGAACGCAGAATAAACGTATGTCATGCATATGTAAAACTAGTGAGTCGGACTATTTGCCCTGAAAGTGTTGTAAAGTGCACATGCAGTTGGTGTAAATCAGTTTTTCACATTGCTAAAAACTATATCGTTTCTATGGTATTAATTTTATCAGGCTAAAAAATACTTACTGAAAGTATAAGAATTGTAAGTGGTTTCCGGTATCGTGACTAACTACTAGGCTTAAGGGCCTATACCACAGCAGTATTTGGTGTCTCATTAGAGAAAATAAGTTTTATAACCACAGGGGGAGAAGGGGGAGAAAGGACGTATTTAGCGGAATAACTCTCCAAAATGCCTATCACGGCTGATTTCCTTTCAATATTGGTAATTCATGACGTCATACAATATGGCGTCATACAATATGGCGTCATACAATAAGTTGATAACCTGTACAAATCAAATCACGGTTATATGTCCACTCTCTTTAATACCGGATGTACGCTGGGATGCATTCGCGTCAAGATTGTTTCATTTTGAAAATGATTTTTGTTTACCTTCTACTATACGGCCACAATTGTCTAGAATTTGGATTGGATTTAGAGAAATTATTGGTCTAATAAAAATCAAAGATAGTTATAACGTGAAGGACTTTTATATCTTAGTTTTTTGTCATACATACATACATACATACATACATACATACATACATACATACATACATACATACATACATACATACATACATACATGCATACACACACATACATACATACATACATACATACATACATACATACATACATACATACATACATACATACATACATACATACATACATACACACATACATTCATACACACATACACACACATACATACATACATACATACATACATACATACATACATACATACATACACACATACATTCATACACACATACACACACATACATTCATACATACATACATACATACATACATACATACATACATACATACATACATACATACATACATACATACATACATACATACATACATACATACATACACGCATACACACACACACATACATACATACATACATACACGCATACACACACATACATACATACATACATACATACATACATACATACACACATACATACATACATACATACATACATACATACATACATACCGGTACATACATACATACATACATTACATACATACATACATACATACATACATACATACATACATACATACATACATACATACATACATACATACATACATACCGGTACATACATACATACATACATTACATACATACATACATACATACATACATACATACATACATACATACATACATACATACATACATACATACATACATACATACATACATACATACATACATACATACATACATACATACATACATACATACATACATACATACATACATACATACATACATACATACATACATACATACATACATACATACATACATACACACACAAACACACACAGATATATATATATAACACAGACACACTAACCATTATTGCAACTCGTGTTGACGAAAGTTTGTTGAATCTGTCACTTTGTATATAAGTCAGAATGGGCGGCAGTCGACACGTTAAGGCGCCAAAAGGTGCATAAATGTAAAATAATCAATACATATCAATATCTCTTTAAACCTACATGCTTATATATAAATATATATATATATATATAATTAAAAGGTCGCAGGATACAAGCAGACAGACACGACTTTATTAGTTGTAACAAGTGGTGCATGACACGACATGAAACACTTGACTGGACAATCTAATCGTAACGAAACGGGCCTTGGGAAGTTTCATTAATATACTGCCGCCCTTGTATTTATATGTAGGCAACTAGTTCCTCATAAGGACAGTCAGACGTCAAGAAAATTGGAATAATCGATGTTGCAAACCATAGAATAATGACGCACCATTGGTTGGTTTGCTTACTAGCAATTCTATCCTAACAGTTTTTCAATTAATCTGGGAAACGGAAGGGCAGACAAAGTCGATAAAATCGATCAAGCAATTCAAAATAATCGTGTTATGTTATGGTTCACCATATTCGTCTTTAAATAGTGCAATTCCCTGTCCTGATTTGTTTATCGAGTTGAAGTCATTTCCTTGATGATGGTGGATACATTGATTTTACGAGACAACCAAAGTGTGTTAATATACTATACATTCTGAAAATAGACACCTTTTGGAGTTACAATCACGTTTGAGCAAGTGTGTTGCTGATGAAGACACACGCCGACGTACTGACAGACAGCCACAGAAATAGTTTGATATAGAGATGTTCAGTGCAAATATACAAGCAAGTACAGAGAGAGACAGAGAGGGAGAGAGACAGAGAGACAAACAAACAAACAAACAAACAAACAAACAAACAAACAAACAAACAAACAAACAGACGGACAAACAAACAGACAAGCAGGGATAAACAGTGAGACACAGGTTGACCGACATATAGACACAGACAGACAAACAGACAGACAGACAGACAGACAGACAGACAGATAGACAGACAGACAGACAGACAGACAGACAGACAGACAGAGAGTTGGGATAACTAGTTCTTCCAGTTTTAATGTTTGAAACGTGAAAGTTATTGTGGAGTGGTGTATTGAAGCCACGGACTATATCAATATAGTGGTCTGAATGAACACTTAAATCAATATTACATCGGATGGAATACACACAATTAGGTTGCATCGAAGTTTTAAAAAAAGGTATAAAAATCGTAATTACCAAGAAATAAAAACTTTCAAAATATAATTCTCATTCTTGCGGAGTATTACCTTTCCTTAAAATCATATATATATCAGTGTGTGTGTGTTTACGGGACGGCAGGCACTACAATTGACGCCAGGAGGTGATATCGCCGCGACAACGGATACATCGAACCATGATATCGTTAAAGTATGTATGCAAGTCATAACTTGGGAGTTCGATTAAAATAGAACATGTTTTCCATTCAAATAACAGACAAATATTTGTTGAAATACTTGTATATATCCTTCCAAAGTGCTAATAATAACCCCACCATTAAATTCAAACAACAGCGACAATTCCCTTGGGACGGAAACATGTGTTGCAGTTTCCATGAAGCTCGTGATCAGTTGCCATGGTAACGTTCTAACAACTCATCAGATACCATTCTTGTGATGTTTGCATGGCAACTTGATGCTGTACACATTCAGTCTTGCTTGTTTGAAATTTGTTTACTAAGAATTTGGGTGAACAACATTGAATTATCCATTTCTGTTTCTTTTTTGTACGATTATCCTAAAAATAGTTCATCATTATATGCCAATCAAATCGTGTGTTGGTCTGTCGTCGACCTGTGTATAATTGTAAACATACTTAGAGATAGATAGATAGATAGATAGATAGATAGATAGATAGATAGATAGATAGATAGATAGATAGATAGATAGATAGATAGATAGATAGATAGATAGATAGATAGATAGATAGATAGATAGGTAGGTAGGTAGATACATACATACATACATACATACATACATACATACATACATACATACATACATACATACATACATACATACATACATACATGTGCGCGAGCGTGCGTGCGTGCATGCATGCATGCATGTGTGTATGTATGTATGTATGTATGTATGTATGTATGTATGTATGTGTGTGTGTGTGTATGTATGTATGTATGTATGTATGTATGTATGTATGTGTGTGTGTGTGTATGTATGTATGTATGTATGTATGTATGTATGTATGTATGTATGTATGTATGTATGTATGTAACTTTTGTGTTCGATCCATACCAGTTTTAAGTTTTCGAACATAGCTTCTCTGCACTCGATCTTTCTATAAGTTTGTTAAAACCCCTTTCTCCCCTTAAGTACAGACGAATATTGTTCCAGGGATTGACATTTAAAATGTAGACAAACAATCTATTTTAAGATTGTGGCATGATTGAATGAAATGAAACACACACATCAGAATCCCCGTATTGTGTCATTGTTGACATTTACATGTGACCTGTAGGTACGTTTACAATTTTGATTTTGATGGTTCGAAGTTTCTGCAATTGTGTCACAAATGTTTTCTGTTGAAGGCACAATCTACTCAAGATAAAAAATACACTCTGTTTCTCAAGGATTTAACCAGTTTACCAATGTATGCGTAGGTGCTTCCGCCAAACTATTTTCTGAGTATAGGTGTATGTACATTATATTGGGATCTGCGGTAACTTAAAACTAACGTAGACATGACTCAAAAGATATCATCTTGAATAAGTCAAATTAGATACAGCTTTTAAATCCTTAACTTTTAACATGGGTTAATCTACTTTAGACAATACCTTAAATGTCAGTTGTAAACATAAAGATATTGTGGACGTCATTTGAACGAAGAGAATAGCGCTATCTACCATCTACCATTGATTTTATACAATTGCTCTAATGAAGAATAAATAATTATATGACGAATGCAGGAGCAGTAACAGAAATCTAATCTAAGTATTAACACAATTTTAGTTGATCTTAGCCTTGGAGAGAAGACAAGAACTATGTATGTAAGTGTATGTATGTTAATCGGTAAATAACCTCTGTTCTTTATTACTTATCGGTCAAGAAACCTTTTTTTTCACTACTAAGTACTACTGTCTGTCTGTCTGTCTGTCTGTCTGTCTGTCTGTCTGTCTGTCTGTCTGTCTGTCTGTATGTATGTATGTATGTATGTATGTATGTATGTATGTATGTATGTATGTATGTATGTATGTGTGTGTAGGTATGTGTGTATGTATGTATGTATGTATGTATGTATGTATGTATGTATGTATGTATGTATGTATATTGTATATCTGTTTGTCTATCTATCCGTCGACCCAACCATCCACTCACCAAAACACCCACCGAGCATCCACCAACCCATTCACCCCATCTATCTAATAATATCTATCTATCTATCTATCTATCTATCTATCTATCTATCTATCTATCTATCTATCTATCTATCTATCTATCTATCTCTATCTATCTATCTATCTCTCTCTCTCTATCTATCTATCTATCTATCTATCTATCTATCTATCTATCTATCTATCTATCTATATATCTATCCATCCATCCATCCATCCATCCATCCATCCACCCATCCATCTATCTTGATATGATTCTTTAGCTGTCTTCTGTTACTACAATTGCGTTTCTCAACCCCTTCCCCTGCTCTCAGTCTCTGATATATCTGTCTCTCTCTCTATCTCTGTATACCCCTACTTCTGTATCCCCCTCGCCTTCTCTTTCTCGTTCTGTTTTGTCTCCCATTCTCTCTCTCTCTTGCTAATTCAGTGCGTGTGTCCTCATCCCCGTCTCCCCTTCTCACAGTTTGTCTGTCATTCTTTTTTTCTTGAAAATATATCAATCATGCAAAAATAACAAAAAAGCAAACAGCTGTACTAATGGTTGTGGTGGCATAGCGTTTTGTGAACGACATGACGTCAGAACAAGAAAAGCTATCAATTCTACAAAGTTTAAAGCAAATCACTATCGTTCCCAGATGTATTCAGTGATACAAAATGGTAAGTCAAGGTCGGTAGGGATAATCTCACCAAACGGAAGTTAACAATCTCAATGCCATGCACTTGGATTAAATACCAATCTCATATTTGACTTAGATATCTTGATGACGTCATACTGACATTTACGACATAATTAACATATTGACCATATTTTCATTTTCATTAGCACTGCGGCTGGGTTTCGAAATCGGGTCTTGGTTTGGTTTAAATTTGCCACGCCATACGTAAGAAGAGTGTCGTTCACTTTGACTTTATTTTACCTAACAATGCAGGTTTCCCCCGAATACTCTGGTGTCCTCATCCATTAAAACTGAATCCATGAGGGCCGGCCTTTACCGTAAGCCTTGGGAGACAAGCTATCAGTATAAAGTAGAGTCTTATTATAGTTTGGCATCGTTTATTTAGATACTGTACGTCTCCGACATATTTCCTCTAAAAACGTATTTGCGGACGAATATCAAGACAGACAGACAGACAGACAGACAGACGACAGACAAACAGACAGAAACAGACAGACAGACAGACAGACAGACAGACAGATAGCCAGACAAACAACCAAACAAACAAACAGATAGGCATGCAGTTGGACAGACCATAACACTAAACTCCAATATATGGGAGGTGTAACTGCGTGTAAATATCAGAATCGAGTAACAGTGGAGGTAGAAGACCGCCGATTTAGAAATATCATATTTGTAGATTGGTGTGTTTAGTGTTGAAACAATCGTATTATGCGTTGAAAAAAAATACCGAATACAAACAAATACACACACAATCTATTTATGGAAGCACAGTTCTCATTAATATTTGCTGGCAAAATTGTTGAAGTTGTTAGGTGTCTTGTGTAGAACATTTATTCAAATTTATGTGAGCAAAAGAATCGTGTTACTAGATAGCATATGAATGTAATTCAAGTTTACGACTAGAACTCATGCAACGATCATTAAGATTTTACAAAGTATACTATACCATGCACGAGCTAGGTTCAGCAAAAATATGGAATACATAATACTCTGGTCGAAAATAAGTGCCAAAACTCTTCGCTCGCGTGATCAACTGCTATATATAATATATAGGTCATGTCTCCAAATTTTCTGTATAATTGTCATTAACATAAACTAACGCAAATATTTGGACAAGGTTGCTTAATATTTTCCAGGCCACCAAAAAACTTGCATTACATCATCATTAAATATATCAATGAACGTCTACAACATTTACTTTTCAGTTCAACTTCCAATTCAACACTGCATGGCTTGACAATTTATCTATTCCCTTCGGGATTGAACATTTCCTCAGGCAAGTATTATACTTGGGTTCTGTACAAACAAACTAGAACAAGGGTTTTAATATTCAACAACCACATTTCGTAGGTAAAGGTAGCATTGTGAAATGTATTGCCTTACTAAAATAACCATAATGGTACATACAAACATACATACATACATACATACATACACACACACACACACACACACACACTCTCTCTCTCTCTCTCTCTCTCTCTCTCTCTCTCTCTCTCTCTCTCTCTCTCTCTCTCTCTCTCTCTCTCTCTCTCCCTCCCTATTTATAATTGCCATAATTTGCCATTTGTATGCATGCACTTGTACGTTGATAGGTACTAGCAATATTATTTGTATTCGGGACAACACATTTCGAAATGAGTTTCCCCACACATGTATGCCTAAAGGATGACTGTTTGGTGTAGTTCGTTTGTCGATCAGAGTTGTTTTTTTGATATTTTCTTAGGTGTTTCAATTTCCCTCTAGTCCTAAGGAAATAGGTTTCGCTGATCTCTATAAAATAATGACTGTCGAGTTACGTGAGCGACTGATACACTGGTTATTTAGTTAGGGAATTGCTTTTCATCTTTTGAATTTAGTACTTTTTGCCCCGAACAGAAAGCACTTACAGTACTCGGACACTTGTGTAGAATCGGAACAATTCCTAAAATCAAAATTTGAAATTACGAGTTCCACCGAGGTCGTGTGCAAATGTCAAATATGACTGTACAGGGATTCTAATGCGTTCGCTTCCTTTTAAACAAATATGCCACAATCTTAAAATAGATTGTTTGTCTAAATTTTAAATGTCAATTCCTGGAACAATATTCGTCTGTACTTATGTGGAGAAAGGGGTTTTAACAAACTAATAGAAAGATCGAGCAAAAGTACATACACACATACATACATACATACATACATACATACATACATGCATGCATGCATGCATGCATGTATGCATGCATGCACGCACGCGCGCACATATACACACATACATACACACGCATACATACATACATACATACATACATACATACATACATACATACATACATACATACATACATACATACAGGCGGGCAGGCAGACAGGTATGTTTGTTTGTTTTTTTGTTTGCTCGTTCGTTCGTTTGTTTTGTATGCATGCATGCACGCACGCGCGCACATATACACACATACATACACACGCATACATACATACATACATACATACATACATACATACATACATACATACATACATACATACATACATACAGGCGGGCAGGCAGACAGGTATGTTTGTTTGTTTTTTTGTTTGCTCGTTCGTTCGTTTGTTTGTTTGTTTGTTTGTTTGTTTGTTTGTTTGTTTGTTTGTTTGTTTGTTTGTTTGTTTGTTTGTTTGTTTGTTCGTTCGTTCGTTTGTTAGCAGCCGTGTATGCGTATCAGGAATGTATTATCACATTAACATTAGTGCATTAGTGTCAACCTAGTTCTTTGCCGGTTATTATACCCGATCTGAAAGACGCAGTGTGAGTAAATTGTTTTCTCTTGACGCATTTATTTAGGTGATAGAAAATGAGCACGAAAACCTGTATGATGGCGGTACTTCAAATGAATACCATGCACTGATTACTGAAAAGCTCGTGTACTATGCAGACAATGTCTGTCTAGCCTGCGTGTGGTAGGAAATACAAGGGAGTCGCTTTTTAAGATGTCTAGCTGTTTCTTGCTCAACAAATGTACTATATTCCGTTAACGCGGTCAGACCACCGTGTCAACCCAGTGATCTGTTTGCTACATGATACCATCGCTTGCTGGTCGTCGTAACTGAAAAATTTCAGGCACGTGCGGGCTGTCTGCGATGAAGTTAGAATGTAGTTTGGTGTAAACAAGTCAAGTCAAGGTTAACAAACGGGAAATTTGTCATCATTTCCTTGGCCATTCGAAATTATCTATATGTTTCGTCGCTTTGTTCCTTTACCTGTGCGCTCAAATGTAACGGTTAATGAGATTACTGTTCAGTTTGAATGTTTAGTAAACTGAACTACATTGAAAGCAGCGATGCATTAACATGTATACGTTATCGTTTAATACTCTATATCTGTAAGTAAACGTAAACCAGTGTAACACAGTTTCGTGGTAG
>NC_135571.1:11543939-11573939 GCF_964340395.1 Glandiceps talaboti
CTACTGCGAATAAGTAAAACAAGGCACCGAATGTCAATGAGCATGCGTACGAAAAAGACATAGCAACATCCCTTGGCGACAATCACCAAAAGTCACTGACGTAGTGAATCATTTGTTGTTCCTTTAATGACGTGTGCTGTTTTCGATGCACAAACAACTTGGCGATATATATGGGAAGTCACTCTGGTATCCTACGCAGTTCTACTCACACGGCCAGCTCATCTGTTCACAAGAGTCCCTCGTCCAACGACATCTCTGCAACTTGGAGCTTCGAGTCTCAATTAGCAAACTCCCTCGCTCTCTTCACATTCGACTTTGTCGTCGACGTTGACACTGTAAGAAAGCGACCGTGTGCAGTAAACCTTGCCAGATTGAGGTAGGTAGATTAGATATTTTGCGTCAATTCCTCCCTATTCCCATTCCATCGTGCACTTTTTTATCTATGTAAAATTCAAACTCTTATTTCATTCCATCCTCTATCTTCAAGTACCCTCTCCCTCTATTATATTTTTTCTCCCATGCAATCTCCTACCCCTCCTCTTGTCCCTTTCTGTAAAGCTACCTCTCCTATCTCTTATGCATATTCCCCATGCCTTCTCCCCTCCTCCTCCTCCTCCTCTTGTTAAAATATAGTCTAGCTAGCTAGCCTAGCTATAATTATTAAAACTATATTGTCATGTTTGATGCTTGTTTCTCATTTCGTTGCTTATGAATAAGTTATAGGAGTGTGTAGCAGATATCAACTTACATAACGGATAGTATTACATCTCTCTGTCTGGTGTCTGGTTCTACTGAATGATAACATGCTAATACAGTATTGAACACGTAAGACAAGAAACCAATGTCGATTTAATGATGCACAACACAGGCACATTTAGGTTGAGACAAGATATAAAACATCACAATTCGCGTAAAACAAGTGCCAGATGTAAAATTGTGCTTTTTATTTTTTCACTGGAAATATTTACGTCGTATATATGCAATATGCAATTTGGATAGGTATACATTAGTTTACGAAGGAGTATAAGGTATATATTGGTAACTAGGTAGGTATAGGTAAGCCATAATATATCACTTGGTTATTAGTAGTAGTGCATTTTGTAGAGCCTTGATGAAGATACGTTAATGTGTAGAGTTCCTGAAAACAATCAATAAAGCAAAACAAACTGTCTGTCTGTCTGTCTGCCTGTCTGTCTGTCTGCCTGTCTGGCTCTGTCCCTGTCTGTCTATCTATCTGTCTGTCTGTCTGTCTCTGTCTGTCTGTCTGTCTGTCTGTCTGTCTGTCTGTCTGTCTGTCTCTCTCTCTCTCTCTCTCTCTCTCTCTCTCTCTCTCTCTCTCTCTCTCTCTCTCTCTCTCTCTCTCTCTCTCTCTCTCTCTCACACCAATCCTCTTCTTCCGTTCTCCATTGTAATTGATAATAATATAATTTTAAGTAAGTGTGATTTTATTGTTACCATCACTATGGTTTAAATGTTATACTGTAGTTACGTAGCTGAGGAATTAGATTCAAGTACTACTTATTTTGGGAATAGATATAATAGTAGGTGATCGATCGAACGCAGAGTCACGGGGGATCATCGACATCACGTCACAAGTTTAATATGTTTGTTGCGTGCTCAGTATGCTCAGAAAGCTAGATTCCGTCCTTCTCGTATCTTTCGTCAACACACCACTGGAGCAATACATGATATAACTTTATTGGGTTATCAAACATCCAAATACTTTCCGATTCTGATTCTCATAAAACTGAATAGACAAATTGTGATTGTCTGGTCTATTAACCGCATCAGAAAACATTTGATTTCACAAAACACAAAAGTTTAAAATGACATCTCTTCACAGCCGTAGTAAACATTTTACGACTCCCATAAAATTGCATTTAATGGTTACTCGCTCAAGTATAACCATAAGTATCCAGACGTGATGAGTTCCGGCTCTTTCACCACACGTCAAACTAACCATCACTTGGGAAACAACATGAAGAGACGTCAGCGGAGATGTCGTCAAAATAATCGTTTTTCCGTTGCATTTGATACCTCTCAGTAGAGACATATTGCATACCAATTTTGTTAAACCAATATTATTAATTTTTATATCAATTATGACACGGATTCTCTTATGAGTAAAACTTCCTTATCTTTAACAAACAAACAAACAAACAAAGTATTTTAAGTTGTCTTTAGATTGTTTTAGGTACACAAGATAAAACAAACAAAACCGGCGAAATAAAGCATTTGACATGAGCTGACAGTTGTAGGCTTTGTCCAGAAATATATAATAGCGCACAGGAGGTAATCTTTTCTTCAAAGTATGAATTGTTTTCGCAATGCTAGTTAATTGGACAGGTGCAATATCGCTATCTTAATAACGATTGGAATAATTGCCATGGCGACGAACTCGTGGGAAATGTCATGGTCTCACCCCGGACAAGTCATTATCAAGTATTTGAGACAAAACTATGAAACAACAACACTACGCAAAACTTCGCGAATTTCCCATGAAATCCTGAAACAGTCATAAATTTCTCAGGGAGAAACAACAGGGGGGAAATGAAATATGCTCGAAGTAGGCTTCTATTTTGGCCCCCAACGACGTTTTAAAGAGCGACACTAAAGTTGGACGTAAGCGACTTTATGGAAGCTCTTTTACCGCATATACTAAGAATGTTGGCAACTTGCATGCTGCTTTAGTTTTTGGGTTGTTGACGATCTTGTAAATTTGTGTTTACGAAACAAAAACCTCAAGTCAAACTTTTGACACCATGATATGTTTTGATCACGTTGACTTGTTCTTTCGGGTGAACAGAATCTTGGTTTTCATTCAAGGTTTTAAGAGATTGCACCAGAGTTAAGGACGATTTAGGGCCAACAATCAAGAATATCGGAACTATTGCAATTTGGCTAAAATGTGTAAATGTATCTAAAGGAAAGGACGGATGAAAGGACGACAAGATAGACTGACAGCTAGTCAGATAGATAGATAGATAGATAGATAGATAGATAGATAGATAGATAGATAGATAGATAGATAGATAGATAGATAGATGGAGAGATACATGTATGCATACATATATACATACATACATACATACATACATACATACATACATACATACATACATACACACACACACATACATACATACATACATACATACATACATACATACATACAAATATAGATAGATAGATATATAGATAGATAGATAGATAGATAGATAGATAGATAGATAGATAGATAGATAGATAGATAGATAGATAGATAGATAGATAGATAGATACAAATGTAGATAGATAGATAGATAGATAGATAGATAGATAGATAGATAGATAGATAGATAGATAGATAGATAGATAGATAGATAGATAGATAGATAGATAGATAGATAGATAGATAGATAGATAGATAGATAGATAGATATTGATAGATGAATAGATAGATGGATGGATACACAGATATAAAAATGGATAGACAGAATATAGATATTCAAAATAGCAGCCTTAATCCTTGTGTCGAATACTGATCGCCTTGATCGCTGATTAACAACCCTCTTTGCCTACAACAACTTTATTCCTTGGTTTGTGTACAAGTACATGACTTGTGGCGTATTGTATATCTAAAACTAGCCACAGATGAAACACTAAACTATTTATTACGTTTAGAATGGGCTCTTAAATTCTAGTCACCGCTGAAAAACAAGTTTTAAAAATTCAGTTATGGTATACATATGATTGACCTCGACATGGGAGGACACAACACCTCGTAAATTGAACCGTTCAACTGTGTATAAAACAGTCTTCCTGTGGTCGTAGCATATTCGGATGTTGCACTCCAGGGAACGTTGGTATAGGGCGAGATATCGCCTTCGATGAGCAAGTTTTCGACCACGGAAATCTAAACCACTGTGAAACGCCTGTTTGTACGGGTATAAAAGATCAAAGTTTTCAGATTAGCTAGTATAAACCAAAAGTTATAGTCTGTTAACGCTACAGGAATTTTAAAGGCACTTCCTCGGAGAATTTCAACATAATAAGGTAAGCCCCAGCGTCGAGTCACTATCATTTTAAAAATAACTAGATTTCTTCCAAGTTGTGATGGGCACGATGAAAAAACACTACATTTGGAGAAGTAAGCAACATTCTCAGTGAAGACAGCTCCTTAACCATCGTATACTTAGGTGTGTGGATTCGTCCCGGTCTTTTACGAAGTACATACCATCATAGTCCTTTCGGAGAAATCAACATTATCTGATATGCCAATTTGGTTGTCTCATCATTTCATTTGTGCGAGTTACAGTATATAAGTATAAGAATTACTCACATCTGTTAGTTTGCCTATACAAAATGTATACAGATATCAATTATATGACATTTCCACCAAAAAATACACCAGCCAAACTTGCCTTCTTTTTCACACATGTACATTAGATGACGAGGTCAAATCATATATGTGAGGTCACTTAGTATCCCTGCCAGATATATCTAGAAAAATTTAAGCTAACGAGCAAATGGTGAACGTAACTTAAAGACATGAACTAATTTGATAAAGTTCACGTTTGCAATAAGCGCAAATATACTGTACCTAACTGTGCCACTCAGAATAACAAGACCAACGGCGGGAACATTACTATTATTGCACAGTTGTGCGCTTGCGCCAACATAATCAATAATTCCACCCTCTTTTGCGGTTCAAACAAGATAAATCAAATGTTTGGCTTTATATATCTAATTAGGGTGCAAGTACAAACTTCAATTTTTTAAATGAATTGGTTTGTTGAAAATGATACAAAGTTTTCCAAGGCAGTGACTAATGATACTCGAGTATTTGTGAGCGGGCGGGAAAGGATGTATGGTTGAAAAATAAATTGGAACAGTAGGTATCAAGCCCTCTAACCTTAGATTTGTAACAGTGTCCTAAAAAACATCCGTCGTCATGACTGATTGATATACGTTTTGATTGTGTGCCAGAAATGTTGTTTTCAACGTTGCTTTTTCTGTAAATGTCAAAAAGGCTGAAATAGATACCTCTATCATATCAGCTTCCTGGGGGCCAATGTTTGAGCAGTCGAAGGTCTCAAAAGTTGTTTGCGATAGTGTCCATATTCTTGTGAAACGTAGAGTTGACGTATTTTCTTCCAACTCTTTCGATATTGTTATGTTTCAACAGCAATGTGTGTTTTACTGGTACTCTTTTGAGTTCGTTTATTTTACCCTTTTTTGAAGAACCAGAACGACACATTTATCCTTACAGGTTAAGATAATTATGTCATAATTAAGCAAAGCAAGTTTCTTACATTCGGCTATTATTGTGCATGCGTTTAAACGAATAAAAACAATTATGTATCAGTGATGTGAAAAGTGTAATAGTAGACCGTAGTGAAGACATAACTTCAATTCCCATATTGACTTTAAACTTCCACTTTTACTGTCATTTGTAAGCCCTATAAAGTTGAAACTGTTAACTCGAGCCTTTAAATCATGTTCCATTGCAAAACAAGTATCTTTGATACCATAGTGAGTTGACTGACCTGGTTCTTGCATATATAGGACGAAGCTAGTTACATTTGTATTCTTTGTTTTTAGATCCCTAATCTTGTCTCAACTTCATATTGCCCCCTTACATCCATCCATCCATCCATCCATCTCTCTCTCTCTCTCTCTCTCTCTCTCTCTCTCTCTCTCTCTCTCTCTCTCTCTCTCTCTCTCTCTCTCTCTCTCTCTCTCTCTCTCTCTCTCTCTCTCTCTCTCTCTCTCTCTCTCTCTCTCTATATATATCTGTCTGTCTGTCTGTCTGTCTGTCTGTCTGTCTGTCTCTCTCTCTCTCTCTCTCTCTGTCTCTCTCTCTCTCCTTTGGCGCCACAATAATGACATAAATTACACTAACCATTAAGGCCTAGTATTGCAAAATACCATCTGTTGTTTTGCCTGGTCATATCATATTTCCAGAGATGACGTCATTTAAAATGATAATGTTGGCTTGTACAAATCGTACTGGCTATGACCCTGGCATTTGCTCAATACAACTGTTAAGCGTTTTTTAATGATGAGAATTTGCGCAGTTTAGCCTGTGAATGCATGTCATACAAATCTAAATGCCAAAAAAGCACAATACATACATACATACATACATACATACATACATACATACATACATACATACATACATACACACACATACATCATACATACATACATACATACATACATACATACATACATACATACATACATACATACATACATACATACATACATACATACATACACACATAAATACATACATACACAAATACATACATACATACATACATACATACATACATACATACATACATACATACATACATACATACATACATATATTAGTGGAGATACAAAACGTTAGTTGTGAACATTTATAATGATTTAGTTTAAATAATATGGTTTAAAAAGTTAACGGATGGTTTTTGATTTTTTCCTCAAGGGCAAAAACTAGCTTCACATTACTACTGAATCGTTATCCGTTTGTGACTTTTTTCTGCACTTGTTTACAATATACGAGTAGAAAATTTCATGTCATTGTCCTTTAATTCGATTCGTCTATGCATTTAATTGCTGATGTTTTGCGAAACTAGTGCAGTCAGTTTATGTTAGTTTTACAGTCATATTATGGATGTCTTAAATGTATACTAAATATTGTTTATAATTGTATTGAATAATAAATGTTATCTTCAGCCAATATATACATAAATCCCCAACTATATATATCTTAACGACATTGTTAAAGTTTTATAGTGTTGTTTTTCTCAGTTATAATAGTACTTTCACTGGTTTTAGCAATCATAGCAACATCCTGCCCAAAGCACCACTTGAATAATACATAGTATATTTCAGATAAAATGGTAGATTCCTAGAATACACCACTTGTTGGTGGGACTGAGTTACACAATGTTTCTGGGGATTCAGAAACCAATGCCCTGTATTCGTAAATAAGTTATAACTGTCTACTTGATTACCGATTCATTGCCTTGGATCGTTTGCCATTAGATGGATTGTGTTTTCATTGCTTATACACCACCCAAGGCATGACATTCTAATTTCTTATAGCCACAATGGTTTTGATGAGAAAGTGAACTGCTGAAAAGACGTTTAAATTTGTTTGTTAGTTCTTATCAAGGCCTGGGCAATTCTGTCATGATTTTCGTTTTTCAAGTTCATAAAAATCCAAGCCTAGTAAGACTTCGATTAGACTGCCTTTCATGAAAGTCAAGTATAATGCGCGTGTGTTAATTCACCGCGGCAAGTTCTGTGAAAAATATTTATTCACAATATTGGATCATTTTACTTTAATTGGCATCCGACATGAACACATACGCCATAATATTCAGCACGCTTAAGTAGACAGGGTGTAGGTAGTCACAGTGTGTAACAAATTTCATGTTTTAGGTAATGCTTTGCACACTGCAAGTAACGTTTCGATTTGGGTTAAATTTAATATGAATCAATCAATTGATATAGAAATATTAGTTCAAAAGGGCCATAATCGCAACGGAAATAACAGTATTAGGTGTTTAGTGAGTGAGTGTGATGTTAAGATTATCTACATAGAGGGTTTTGACATTTTCAAAATTCAATATTTAACATTGCCACTAAATCCCACGACTAAGCTGCCAATGAAGCATTCTTTGTTCGCTTTTTTGTCGCCAGCATTTCACACCTGTTCACCTAAATGCTTTATACGCTTCATTTAGTTGTCATGTAAAGTTAATTGCCTCACTCTCACATCGCCAAAGCAGACGTTGTTATAGTAACAGTAGGGTAACAGTGCGTCATATCGTGCTTACTACGGTGAACTGGCAATATTAGCTTCTTATCGTTGCCAGATGCTAATCAGATACTCTTATGAAACGACATTTCTGTCACGTGGCTCGCCTTGTACATTGATATGACAGTAATACTGTCCAATTAAATGCCTGTTTTCCGGATGTTCGAAATTGATAGCATCTTAGCCTGAAGAAATTCGTTATTTCTAATGCCATCGTCTATTATTAACATTGTGAATGCACGTTATGTTGAGATGTAACATCTCGTACAAGATTATTGAATTCGTGTGTATTCGTTTTATACTCACTGCAACATTTATAACCTTTACTACATTAATAGAGAGCAACATGGGGGGGGGGGGTCCTGGAAGTGTACTGATGTCTATGGCAAAACAAACCTGCATTAACTAAACATAGAATCTATATTGTATATATACTATAGGCTATGTGAGATTAATGTATTTCACTTGTACGAAATGTGTTTTTCAGAAATTCAGAGCAGACACTTTGGATTGAATGATATATTGATTGATTGAATGATTTGCCTACTGCTTGCTTGCTTGCTGGCTTGCTTGGTTGATTGTCTGAGTGAGTGAGTGAGTGAGTGAGTGAGTGAGTGAGTGAGTGAGTGAGTGAGTGAGTGAGTGAGTGAGTGAGTGAGTGAGTGAGCGAGCGAGCGAGCAAGTGATATTTCAATAACTTGCTTCAACAAGACCAACACATCAACAAACTAATAAAAGGAACTAATTACAATAGTTGCAGTGGATATCAGGCAAATATATATAACTGCAATAAGGAAAACAAGTTAAAATTTCATTTCCAATAACATCCTGTTTATGTTTTTATATAAACTAATTGCTTGACTTCAATCAATTAAATATAGGCGATGTGTTATTACCAGTCAATAGAGGAAACTAATTATTTGGTAATGAAAATGGTAAAAATAGAAACCGTTGCTAGGCCATCTGTAAAAAGAAATAATTTGCGAAATAATTTTGACATTTGAAATAACAAATCCTGACGGAGTAGAAACTAAATGAGATACAAAAACTTATTTTTCCTGCACAAAGCACCTCCTTCTGTAGATTATTAAGACAAAAACTAAATATCGCTGTTACTGTTATAGGATTAAGATCAGAGTGAAATACATGCATGTAACTGAAAGTGTACAAAGACACCCATATTGCTACCAATAGGGAACTTGCAATCCAGACTGAGCATGCTCAGACGCAAAGGACTATGGGATTATCTGAGGTTATCGTATTACCTAATCTGGAGTTACCGATAAAATAAACCTCCCACAATGGTCAGGGTGACTATGAATTGATTATTTGTGGTTACAAACAAAATTGATTAGCATTTATTATCAGCGTTCCCATGATGCAACATTCAACATGGCGGATTTGCAAGTTCCCTATTAAACAATGTTATACCCTCTTTGTCAAGAAGGAAAACTTTTTATTCCATTATTTTTTTGCAAACTTTAACCTTTTTTACCTGCCTGCAGCTAAGCGCTTCGCATAAAGTTATTTCATGAAGGGAAAACTAAAGCAAATGTTTAAGAGCGATTTAGAAGTAATACTTATGTGAAATGGGATTTTTTCTGGTGTGTCATTTGTAGGCAGCTCGTTAATTTAATCTTACCGTTCAAAAACAAGTTAACAAAATCTATAGTTATTTCTACAATGGTGACTCACCACCCTGTTATAAGACTTCGGGGAATCAATCGATCTAGTGAACGACTTTTGGTACTCTTGGGAGTAAAAATGACTCATGCTTTTCCAGGCACTTTATATATCTTCAAGTCAATTTGGCAGCGTATGTTTTTGTTTGCGTGTCTCTTAGAGTAAATATGTGCAAGTGTATGTATGTATGTATGTATGTATGTATGTATGTATGTATGTATGTATGTATGTATGTATGTATGTATGTATGTATGTATGTATGTATGTATGTATGTATGTATGTATGTGTGTGTGTGTATGTATGTATGTATGTATGTATGTATGTATGTATGTATGTATGTATGTATGTATGTATGTATGTATGTGTGTGTATGTATGTATGTATGTATGTATGTATGTATGTATGTATATATGTATGGGTGTGTGTGGTATGTATGTATGTATGTATGTATGTATGTATGTATGTATGTGTGTGTGTGTGTGTATGTATGTATGTATGTATGTATGTATGTATGTATGTATGTGTGTGTGTGTGTGTGTGTGTATGTATGTATGTATGTATGTATGTATGTATGTATGTATGTATGTATGTATGTATGTATGTATATTTTTTATAGGGCGAAAGGGAATTTAAAAGCTTCGATGTCACACAAGGATAGGGAAGGACCGAACAAAACAACAAACAGCTAGTTTAGACAACCAGCGAAAAAGACAGACAGTTAAAAAAATATTAGTTGTTGTCAAAATAGAAGGTTTTACAAAAAGAGAGCCAGGAAGCTTTTATTTATGGAAATTGTAGAATGATCTAATAACTGTCAGATACATAATATTTATGATTGAAGAAATATCTTGTATGCTGTGATTACCGTTCTCAACTAATAGCTCCAAAGAAATATCTAACTCTGAGTTCAATTACAGTAACTGGCGCCAAAGATAAATATATTTCCATAGAATATTACATTATCTGGATTAGAAGCAATTGATAGATACTTCCGCTTTGAATGTGACTTTTGTGTAGGTTATATAGAGAGCTTCAAAATGAAAAGATGTCGATTCTACAGCACATATGTACAACAGTCTGTAGGATGTGTTACTATGAATATTTCAAATTGTTTATGCAAAAAGGAGAAAAACAGATAAAAGATTAATTTTATTTCACAACAATACTGTACGACTGCAGAAATTATTTATTTTTGATTTACGTCTTTGAGGGCTGCCTCGATTGTATGGGCCTAAGACGTCGTTTCTATGTAAAGATAAGATGCTTAAGCTTTCGATTATAAAATTCAATGATAATGTTTTTTGTAGTACCTCGCCTTATTCCTTAAATTGAAAAAAATAAGTAACAATTTAAATCTTTAAATTTCTGAGTACTGATATATTTTCATTCATGAAGGGATTGTTTTGGTTTATTTACTCATTCGCTTCAAAAGATAAAACTGGTCAATGTTCCTTCTCTGAACAACATTCCAAGATTCTTGTTTAATGTTTGCAAATGTTTCACGTCCCTGGCCTTGCCCCCTTCCACTGATGACTTCGTAAGTCTAACGATTGTGCATGCACGTGCTATAGTTTGCGGCGTTATTGTTATACTGTAGGCGATCATTACGAACCGCCGACTCTTGAATTGAACAAACAAGGATATTTGTGAATCTTTCTTATTAGACGTATTGTTGTATCAACTGGCAATCCCCAAGGAATCAATGTAATCCGATCACTCTCTGCATGTCGGCACTGTCAACATGATTAAGAGAAATAGCATCAACCAGACAGCGTGAAGCAAGCCAAAGATGTTCTCCGCACGGAAACTTTAATTTCCTCGCTGCTTGTGAGATTTTATCTGCATTTCAATAGAACAAATCTCAGTAATTAACTATCCAAGCTTTTCCCGCCAAATTTGTACGTTTGACATTTCTTCCACGTTTTGTTTCTTATAGTATCAAATATAAAGAAAATAATCACTATAATTTATGAAATGATATATAAGTAATAATTATTGAAAATGTGATTACCTCTGAAAACAATCAACAATTGGTGTTTTACCATATATTTATAATGACGTTCACACATTGAATTTTATAAGCTTTGTCACTATACAATGAACGGTATAGAAGATTTAGGTTATTTTGAGTTGTGCACGATTATTTTTGTGACAGATAATCATCTAGGAATTATCTTCGCCTACTCAGATGTATCTCATTAATCAACGATAAATATGTGATTTTGAAATAATGAATATAAGTCAGGACACGTTAAAGGAACTCGTCTAAAAAAAGGATATAAGGAAACAATCTTTAATCCAGTACCCTTTCCTTAAAACTTACCACTCATACGTGAATAATAAGGCAAATGTCGTCACACGAGACGGAAGATATTATGGCGCGAACCGCCAAAAGAGAAGGGCAGATAATTAATATTTTAAGCCTCGGTTTAATTTCTTGAGGCAAGGGTTTCAATGTTCCTGGTGTCAACATCTTAACCTGATTAACTAGTTCAAACAAATATGATACATAATTCTGAAGACTTTTTTTTTTATCTGAAATAGTTTTTCACTGTGATTCCGATTTACGGATTATTCCGTTTTTCATTACTGTTTGGACTTCGAAGTTTTTGTCTTAATATTCATGAATGAATCTGATCATCAGCTTTTACTTCATCTAACGTACGTCATACTTCTTTGAAGTGAACGACTTAAAGCAGTTGAGTTAAGCAGGTAACAGGATCTCGTAAAATAGTTAGTTTTGGGATTTATGTCTAATAGCAATGACGACATAGACACTACAACGCCTATATTTTTTATACATTTTTACGTTCCTTGGGCGTCAAATATCTATTACTCGGTGAGAAAGGTTACTGATTCAGACAAACAGATTATCTGGTTACTGTTATTAAATGACGTGGTCGTCACGCCATTCTACGATCCCTGAATCAGAACAAACGACCTTCTTTGGGTAGTTACCGATAAGGCATGTATATGTGGTTATTTATTAAATGATGTTAATGCTGTAACGCCACTCTAAAATCTCAGGAAATTTAACGAAAAGCTGTCTTTGAGCAGTTACCAGTTCAGTTTAAATATATGTGGATACACTTACTAAATGTTGTTGTCTAACACGTTCTATACCACTCTAAGATATCCAGAAACTGAAATCATCATGATTATTTTCCAGAAAGACTGTTTTTAAATAAGTTTGTTTTTTTAAGACAGAAGTGTTTCTAAGAAATAGATATTTCTGAAGTACCTGTGGTAATTATATATTGTCAATAAAACAAAACATTATATAAAATTTAAAAATTGTCATCATCAGATGATATTAGGTTTATTTTTTATAGTTTGACTACATTTGTCACTACTATCAAAACTTAAAGGTGGTTTCTCGTTTTCCAATGTGGATTTCCTTCTGATGTCAAAATAAATGACTGAAGAAAAGTTATGGATAGCCGAATCTTTCTGTTTTAATGACAACGTTATTTCACATGGCTTGATGAAATTGGATGTATATCCTTTATTGAAATTGATATGGACAGTATTGAGATACATAACATGGAAGACTTCGTTAGCCTGACCCAACTTCTTCAGTTAATATAATTACCTTTTTCATGGTAATTGGTTTCAATGATTGGTTTGAATAAAGATGCGTTCCCAAATGTCCTTTAACGAGTAGTACGGCATTCAGTTGCAAAGTTAAATTGGAATTGAAAGGTATAGATATGTCGACTAGCGGAAAAGATGAACAGAAATGTCAGAAAGTGATACTGATGATTCAGTACGGTTTCATATTTGTTACAATATGATATAGGTTTGACTTTTTGTACTAAAACGACTACTCAATGGACAATGCAACTACCCCTATCTATTTCAGGACTCCTGTTACCAAGTTGTCAGTATAATTGTACAAAAGCTATTAAGCGAAAACAGTTCCCAGAGTTACAATCTTTTTAATTCATTTGGTCTAACAAGCTAATAAATATTCAACTATTTACTCATAGGGTTGTAAAAGACCAAATAAAAGCAAACTAAATCAAGTCAAATCTAATAACGTCCAAGTACACATACGACCGCAACTTCCGAAACTTTACTCAAAATATCTTTCTCATTTATATACGAAATTCAATATCAGTCAATTTTGGAATCGATTAAGGTCAACTTGAAAGCAAATCACAAAAATCACTTTGTGGAAAATAATGAGTTTTTAAAATGGATAATGAACTCATTTCGAACAGTTCGAAGTACACAGCATCTCAGGTACGAATAACGGCAATACTCACTGTCAAATTATGAGAGCAACGTCACATTACTGAGAGTATGAGGGTCTTTCAGCCAGAAAAAGTTATATTTTAACAAAACATTGCTGACGATAAAGTGTATCTGAATAGGTGTTAACACAGTTGGTTTGTCTGTGTTTGTCTTTTGCTACATAAACCGTGCAAGCAAATTCGTTCTATATTTTACTATTTTGTGACGTTGATATCAGATGTGACAACATGCGTGCATGGCTGAGTAATAATTTTGTAACTGATCTACTGTATAGTGGCATGGACCTTAAGGCAAATTCAGAAATCGTTGACCTACAAGTGATTGGCGCCATGTTGTTTTCAACAACACATTTGTTTGACCTCTCACAATGAGGTAATATGGCGGTCTTTAGCCTCGCATTGCAACGAGTTAAACAGCTGGGTTTTTTCTAGGAGAAGCCCGAATGTGTAAATGTTACTTAAAGAAAGTCGTGTAAACAAAAAGGCAATAAAGTATAAGTAGTTTCCACGACAACCGGGGGTGTTTATGAGTATCGCGATAGTGCTCAAGGGTATAATGAGTTCTTATCAGTGTGTTGAAGAAAACAATTATTCCATGCTAGGTGCAATACTTTACACCAGTACAATCCAAACGAGAGGTAAAAAAAATCAGATAACAAGACACGAGTTCTACAAAAACATTTATAGTTCACTATCGATTTAGAATACCTATGATGGAATGTATGTAAGAGTTTTCCTACATTTGTTGTTGTACAACTGGGGAAAATGAAAACCATCGGTTTGCGAATGTTGACCGTCATAATAATATCATAATAAATGGACTAAGGCCTTGTAAAGCACTAAACATATTATTATATTATTATTAATATTAACTTGAAGCAATATCCAAGGTGACATCAAACTAAATTTTCACTATTATTTATGCTCTTTTCTATTTATTACAGAAATTATGGATGCAAATCAGGTGATATTTGTTGTCATGGTAACGTTCTTGTTACTCGCCAATTGCTATGCCAGACCAAGTCGTCATAGTGATGATTGGTTATGTAAAAGAACGATACGCATGGTTCACAAGACCTGTAATGGTTGCTACGCGACACCAGACAATGTGATCGACAACAGTGAGTTTAAGATAAACTTGTTTACTGGCTTTGTTGACTGGCATACTTTAATTAGCAACTGCATGTATGTATGTATGTATGTATGTATGTATGTATGTATGTATGTATGTATGTATGTATGTATGTATGTATATATATATGTTGAGGGTAGAAGAAAATCAAGTAGGGTTTTTCGTCTCTACAAGCCTGTTTCGTGAGTAAATCACTCGTCAGGAGATGCTGATGTATATATATATATATATATATATATATATATATATAGGGTAGAATATATATACACACAAACACACACACACACACATATATATATATATATATATGTATATATATATATATGTATATATATATATATATATGTATATGTATATATATATATATATATATATATATATATATATATATATATATATATATATATATATATATATATATATATATATATATATATATATATATATACATAATGTGTGTGTATGAGTGAAGGTTTTTTTTTATTATCAACTGTTAGGCCGCTCATTCATTATACAAATATTATATTTGGTTTATGTTTTTTACAGACTCCATTAGCAATGAACCACCTCCACTGCAAGAAGATGTGATCACAGCAAATGTCAAGGAAACCTGTTGCAGAGAACGTTGTTCTCTTGATAAAATCATTCAATTTTGTTGTGAAGATGTTCAAAATGAGTTCCGTCAATTTATGTCTATTGTTGACAATAGGAAATGAGAACATTCTTTGTGGTTTTCAGTGTTACCCTTCCCTATTTTCTGTAACAGCTACGCCCTCATCGTCTATGAATCTATGTAGCCATGACCAATTTTGTGACGTCACTTCCGGAGTCGATGTGTTGTGAATCAACCAATCAAATCAATTCATTGACATTGACCCTTTCTTTATCGTGACAAGTATCGAATCCGGAGAATTTGGACTTGAATTTAAGTCACTTTACATACTGTATGATATCATTTCTAAATCGTGTTCGAATGTTCCCGCGTGTTTCGAGCCTTTTATGTGGCATGCTCATAGGATTCGACAATGTGTATAAGTTCAACTTCTGAAAGGTGATACATCAGTCAAGAAGAAGTGGTTTCTGCCAGTTATTACTACCTTATCACAACAACATACCGGACCAAATAAATATATATTACAAGGACAGTTTTGAGACTCACAAGTATTGATTACATTTTACTGCAGGCTTGTCAATGTTACTTGTTATCCATACATGTTTCCAGATAGTATTTATTCAACAAGAAAGTAAAATTTGTTTCGCACCCAATTATTCAAATGAACTAGCCGTATTGAATTGTGGGAACAAAACACATTATATATGCTAATACGTACTTAATATTTGCTAGCTGTTGAAATCATTTCTATATTTTTTGTACATATTGTTCCATCAAGTCTTGTAACTTATTTATTTTAAGTTTGTTAACAAAATAAATGTATTGCCTCCAACCTGTCATAGGAATCATGTGTGAAAGGTGTGTTTCTCTTCATATTTATTTAAAGCCACAGTATCTGTAAGTGAAAATTTATCTTGTCTATGAATATTCAATACGAATTTGCATAAACCTACGGAAAATGGTTCAATCTACATAAATACTGTTTTGTCTATTGTTTCGATGAAAAAACAAAACTTATTGCTAGTGAATATTCAACATACATAAATTTGCATAACACCATATGGGTTTAAGGAAAATCTGATCGTTTATGCAAAATATTATGATTTATTGATCATTACTTCGACAATGCAATCTCCTTTGGGTATAACTATTTGTTCCATTGTAGTTCCTGTTCATATTGACCGTCACATACGTACGACATCTCAGCTATGGAGCTGAGACCATTCTGACAACAAACAAACAAACATATGTAATACGCTTACAGGGTGGTAGGCAGGATATACACATGTTGCTAAGCAATTTAATGACAGACGCGTGTCTCATGCGGCCACTTAAAAAAACTATCATTCTATGTTTTTTTTTACTTATATCGAACGAAATGTCTTGCGATGAGTCATGTGACCAACCAAGAACATCGAATCAGACTTGTCAACAAATCCACAGTGTAGACAATGCTTCAGTTTCACTGTGTGTAGTGTTCAATACTTTAAAAGAATTAGTTAAAACAAAACTCTAATTTCTCTCAAAAGTGTATTTTCAATATTACCCAACACATTTAATTATACGGCGTCACATGGCTCACACGGACAAATTACAAAAAGTATATGTTATCTATATTGTGATAAGGAAACTTGAAAAGCTGATTTCATAAACATTGCACTTTACTAGTGGGTACTGCAAAGAGTAAAAATACGAGTGTATGAAAACCCGAGTCGGCAGATCCTGAGGTTGGATACCGAATATCGATATATCTCAGACCACAAAACGTCCAATGGCTCAAGAAACTCATCGTATGAGGGCGACATTGCTGGTGGCAGAATTGGCCAAGCGTTCAGTCTCTGCGTAGTTCACGTGCACCTTGACGACTTACCGGGCATTTTCACCCATAGTACGTTCTCTTTTCGTTTCTCGTAGTTTTTTTTTCCGATTCCCGCGATTCCTACCCTAAGAATTATTAAGGTCACAGCCTCGTCAGAGGATTTCCCTTTTCCTTTGACCATCTCCTCAAAATAAAAATTCTCAATACTCGGTAAAAAGAATATGTTTGGCTGTAATATGATAACCCCATGTCTAAATTCATGAAATTCATTTGAATACATGTCTACTTATGTTGACTGCCATGTACGTATAACTAATCCATGTGTCACATTTCTCACTACACATAAAAACAACAGGTAAATCCATACACATAAGTTGCTGAGATCAATGGGAACCATTCACGGCTTGTCATGGGAAAGGGTTGCTGTAACAAATTCAATAACTACCTACAAGGGTTCTTCAGCTAAATACTCACGCCAGATGTTTCAAATGTCAGTGTTAAAAAGATAAATGAACATGTTCGTGTAGGTTCTTGTCAATTATGATATGTAATGTTTGAATTAATGTTCTACATTTATTTGCGTGCACACACCCATATTCACCATGATAACTAAATGTAGTCTACAAGAAATGTGTCTCAGTACTCACGAGAAAACCGTTGAGGGCGGTGCACAACGACGAATTTTCAAGCTGCAGTCGTAATGATTGAAGTTTTATTTCAATTTTAAACTGTTTCCTGGAATAAAAATAAACATTTGTCAGTGAAATATTACTCCCCGCCCCACCCTTGATCAGTTGTCATGACTATTGTCGTGAATAAAAATGAAATGTTTTCATTAATCTGAGGTGAAGATTGCAGCTTTACAGTCAGACGACAGGTTGTTGAGGACTTTTGATATTTGTACTTTCACTTGTATGATGTCGATTGAATCGATATGGAAAAGTAGCGGGTGATCTTCCTGTGTTTAAAGTGAGTTGAATTGCGTACTTGCAGATGTCAGTCAAAGCGAGTAGATTCAATTTTGTGTTATAGTGTTGTAAGTAAATCCCGAACAATGGGACTATTTTTCATACATGGATAGATGTTTTGAACTTGGATCGCACACTCTCTTCTAAACATTTTGAGAGTACCACTACCCCCTACCCCCACATCACCCCTTCACCGGGGGAACAAGACACTATTTCCGAGCATGGAAAGTGTTTTCAGTACTGTAAGTGATGATTACGTATGTGTCTGAATATGTCAACTGAACACTGACATGGTCTACGTTAGATCCCAACATATGAAGACTAGTCATTCTTACAGGTAATCTCTCTACACGTGGAATATTGAGATTATATCTAATATGCGTTCCCACTAACTACAAGATTCAGAATTATTATAAAATAAATTCACATACATGCATTTATTTATGTATATTTTTGTTTATGTTATTTATGTTAATAACAATTAAACGATTCATATAATCCCATTGAAACGTGTTTGTATTTGTAATTGCCTTTATCTAACACTATATTGGTGATGTAGATATGTTTTTTGTGCTAACTCTGCATATTAGTTTACGCTCTGAGCCTTTGAGTAATACACACATACATACATACATACATACATACATACATACATACATACATACATACATACATACATACGTATGTATGTATGTATGCTGGAACCCCTTGGATTTAATAGATTATTCTCGTCTTTCCCAATCTAATTATCATGATTATTGGGTATTTTTTTTAAATTTCAGGCGTATTCTATTGGGTTCTATTAGGTGCGTGCGAATTTAAGAACTTATCCCACGTATAACCGTTTATTTATATCACGCGCGGTTTTGTTCCATTATATTTAGAAATGTTCGGGTTTTCACCTGGCATTTCTCTGTCTCGCCAATTTTTCCTTTGAAAAAGAATATTTATTCGAAACGTCGGATTTAACAGCTATATATACGGACTGGTTTATTAGTTCCTTATGCATTTCTTTCTACATACATACATACATACATACATACATACATACATACATACATACATACATACATACATACATACATACATACATACATACATACATACATACATACATACATACATACATACATACATACATACATACACACACACAGACAGACAGACAGACAGACAGACAGACAGACAGACAGACAGACATACAGACAGACAGACAGACAGACACACACAAATACACAGACACACACAGACAGACAGTCACAGACAGACAGACAGACAGACAGACAGACAGACAGACAGACAGACAGACAGACAGACAGAGACAGAGACAGACACGCACACACACATACATACACATACACATACACTTGCACATACACATACACATTACACACACACACATACACACACACACGGACACACTTTAATACACGTCGTGCTATCGCTACATGTTGTTGCCAACTGTGCTATACTTTTTGTGCACTGGAGTAGCTATGATACAGCGACCCCAATCGGTACATGCATGGTACATAGACCGTGGGTGACCAGGTCAACTTTGTGATTCAGCAATGCAGATTTCACTTCGTCAGTGAAGTGAAATGATGATGATTTTCTGATTTATCTTATCTATAAGCCAGTCACAAAATTCTGCTGGTAGCGGTACGTGTATAACGTACGGTTGGTGATATTTGTTAATAGGACGACTGGAGACATTCGAGGTCGACTTGGCTGTATTTCTTCGTATTAACGGACGTTGACCGTTTCGCCAGTGATATCAAGTTACTTTTAGTATGTTCATCCATTATATGATTGATCAGCGCAAATTAAAGAACTATAAAGTGGATCTTTACCCTCATATTTCATCTGTTAGCCTAGTTCTATGAATTATCCTAACCCGTCCTATTTTCTGATGGCGTGAGGCCGATAAAACAGCTGTTTCCACTAAGTATGAAAATGGCAACAACAAAAAAAACGTGTTATTTGATAATTCGATAATTCAGGAACAACGTTAACCTTTAAATAAACACTGCCGCCCACATTCCGATCGGTTTGCAGAGATATCACCAATCCACACCTTGTTGGGATGTATAACTGATCTACTTTAAATCATTGACATGAAGAACACGTGACCTACATGTATTGGCCAAAGTTGATATAACAGGTTTGTCTGGTGACCCATTTTCGATAATGTTGGCAATGGAATTTAGATGTATAGTTTTGAGGAGAGAACGGATGGGTTCATACTGAGTGCGTTTTCCGAACGGGTGGGTTCATACTGAGTGCGTTTTCCGAACGGGTCGGGTCACACCGAGTGCGTTTTCCGAAACAAGATCATACGAATGACTTTGTATACCTTCACAGATAAATCATTCTATTCTTTTCCCATTCTCTATCTGAGTGCTTGTCGTCAACTTTTTCTCTATTCTGTCCACGTGTATGTCTGTCTATCTATCTGTCTGTCTATGTCTGTCTCTCTCGCACTCTGTCTCTGTCTGTCTCTATGTCTGTCTGTCTGTCTAGTCTCTGTCAGTCTGTCTGTCTGTCTGTCTGTCTGTCTGTCTGTCTGTCTGTCTGTCTCTCTGTCTCTCTCTGTCTCTCTCTCTCTCTCTCTCTCACTGTATATGTTTGCAAACCCCCACCGTCTGACCTAATCTAGGTGATATCAACAGAAAGAATGTCAATAAAAAACTGGAGGTACACAAATGCACATCTAGAAAGAGGCGATTCGTGTGTGTGTGTGTGGGGGGGGGGGCTACTTGTGACAATAACGGTAATAACGTAAACATGACTCCAGGAACCATTAAATCTGCTATTTTGGAAGTAAATTTAACATTTAACATTGAATTTAATAAATGAAAATGAGTAGACAACTAAGTCTTATACTATTTTAAAAATAACTTTAGGTTGTCAGTGAAAGCATGCAGTGACCGGAGTCACACCGTAACAGTATCAGACTACATGTTGTTTACTTCAAAATGACGTCATTTGACCCTGATGGGATACTGTGTCACTTGTTGAGGTCAAGGTTAAGTTCATCCGATCACAAGTTGAAATATCAAATCATGGTGTGAGACGCACAAAGGGAGACCAGTATTCATGGATAACTGTTCGTCTTTATCTTATCATGCTGTACCCCCTTTATAGTCAAAAGTTTGCCGTCATGGAAAGTTATGGATTACCCTAACCCGATTGGTTTTGAGTTAGGACTACCTACTTTCTGACTTTAAGGTATGTTCTTTTACATCTCGGTAATTTTCAGTGTGCATATCAACAAACACTTTTTTCTCCGGTCAAACAGTTAGGTCTGCAAATTCTCACTTCGCCTGACCCCCGACCCCTTCAGACTTATTTTTTTTTAAAAAAGCTCTTGGTGAATGCTACTTACATCGCCCCCCCCCCATCTCGAAAATACTGTATTTCGGACATTTGCGTCTCATTAAATGGTTTTACTGGTTATACAACACAAAACTAGTCGCTAAATTCCCTCATTATATTCTAGACCTCCATACTGACTAGGGACCCGTTTCGACCTCCTTACATATAAGGGGGTCGAAAGGGTGCCTCTCTAGATATATAAATAATTACCCCAAATTCATATATATATATATATATATATATATATATATATATATATATATATATATATATATATATATACATATATATATATATATATATATATATATATATATATATATATATATATATTCTATTACACCTGACGATCCTTCGGGTGAAACGGTCCGTAGTGTAATTCCACTATGTAATATCAGACTCGTCTTCTTTCATTTTTATGTATATATATATATATATATATATATATATATATATATATATATATATATATATATATATATATATATATATATATATATAGACACACACATACTATATACCAGTAGTATGATGATGTGAAATTGCGCATAGGGTATCACCCGATGTGTCAGAGATCAAGATAAGTCAAGCAGTTGGTCCTCGTTAACCACTTCAAATATGATGGTAGATGAGAGGACACGACGAGAGAGAACGCCGTGGATAAAAGCAGACTCAGACCAATAGAGTGGTACACTAACTTTTAAGAATTCAAAATCACGGAAACGAGCGTAATACAAGATTTCTTCCATAATAAAGAAACTCTGCCTGTATTAAATGTAACTGTATTTGGTATGTCGTGTATAGCTACGGACATACATTAAGTATACTCCCGTCCTGTGTATTTCTCGATAAGATCTATTAATGTGCATCAACACAAAATGGCTTATTTTGGTTGTTTGCCTTTTTGATGATCCAAGTAGTATATCTGTTTTTAATTCAAATACACATCCATTTGTCTGTCATTTCTCTGATTACATTGTATACACATTGTTTTCCTTTCTACCTACGCCTAAAAGTTCAGTGTTTCTTAAGTTTTATGTACAACGACAGACCGTCGCTATTTCGTCGTTTTCCACACATGGCTGACTGCGAGGTATGCGTTGTGGTTCGTTAAATTTACCATGTATCGCTTTAATCTTGCCTTCAATTCTTTTCTAGTCTATACATAGTTTTGGTAATCACTTACAAAATAGACAAATCGTTTACTTTATGAGACGGAAAACTTTTAACGGTCAACAGCTGATTGTTCACTAGACAATGAACTAAATTGGCCTCGAAAACTGTCCAGAAAAACAAGCTGCATGACTGAGCAGCCTAAGGTCCACATACATGTATATAAGGTTATTTTTACACCGCGAAAAGGGATTGTTTTTCACCTTTGTGGGTCATATTCCGCAAAACACCCCTTACGGAGGTGTTAGAGTAAAGCGAATTTTATTTTAGTTCAACATTTTAACTGTCGTTTTCTTTACGCTTGAATGAGATGAGGATCGCGACTGCTCTTAGTCCTAGATAAAAAAATGTGGTTCTGATTACGATCAATTTTAGAATAGATGGGGTAGGTGGATTTTTTATTTTATTTCATTATATTTTTTCCATATGTGTCTAGGTTTTCCAAATGGTTTCTGTGTTGTTTATTTCTTCCTATCAGATGTACAGTCATTATAGATTGGAAGAACAGTTATATATTGTCTTTTTAAGTTCATGTCAGTTTCCGTGAGACTTCACAATGTTTGCGATTTTATAATTTTTTTCTGGAATACGTAAAAAAGTTTAGTGTCGGCAGTGAAAAACTAGGAGGGGTCGGGTACAATTATTTTAGGCCTTAAAAGCATCAATGCCACGCATTGCATGGATAACTACAAATGATTCGATACTGACTTGAGGGCAAGCCTGTAATGAGTGATGTTGAACTTCTTTTGGTGGTTATTTCTGTGTTTGCGCATGTACATTGGATCGCAATACAAACTGAGCCATAGGGAGAAAGTAGATTTTTTTCGTCAAAACAACAGTTAGATTCAATTATTGGACCCCCGATCCAACCCACCCCCATAATCAGTTTATGTATGTATGTATGTATGTATGTATGTATGTATGTATGTATGTATGTATGTATGTATGTATGTATGTATGTATGTATGTATGTATGTATGTATGTATGTATGTATGTATGTGTGTGTATGTATGTGCACGTGCGTGTATGTGTGTATGTATGTATGCATGTATGTATGTATGTATGTATGTATGTACGTATGTATGTATGTATGTATGTATGTATGTATGTATGTATGTGTGTGTGTGTGTATGTGTGTGTGTGCGCGCGCGCGCGTGTGTGTGTGTGTGTTCACATAAGTGAAGATATTAAGTCAAAGTTATTTGCTACAAGTGGTGAAGAAGAATTAATGCTTCACTCGTCAAACTTCGCTCTGGGTTGTTCAAGGTAGTCTGAAAGTCTGCAACGTTTTTGACTGAAGTTGCCGTTCAAGCTCCCGGCTATAGTATACATTTTTCGGTGGGTAATTTTATGGGCTATTACGGCTAAAGAAAAAACGTGCGTTTTGAGTTAGCAGTCAGTCACGGTGGTTATAAGCATTCCCATTCGTCTTATCTTTATGGTTTGCCGTGTCACTATGTCTTAAAACCTTCACCAGTCAAGGTCGCTCCCTTCAATCTCCACTCTAAAAAAGTAGTTTGTGGGGAGACGGAGGCAATGTTGAAAAGAAGACATATTATTTAGTTCAAACGATAGACAATGGAGGTCGACACGCTGTTGTATGCTCAAAAAAGTACTATAGTGACGGCGGAAGCGTTCGCGTACTGGTAGAGCCAATATCTTCAAAATCGACACTTCGTTTACATGATCAAGGTTGCACCAGTGCCTGTTAAAACTGCGCATTGAATCCCCGAATGACATCAAATAGTGTCCACTATAATTATGTTTCAAATCTGAAACAAAGTCACCGTATAAAAATGACAGCCATAATAGTGATTGCGAAGGTCATCCTACGTGAAGCAGTTCAACTTTTCAAGGTCACGTTAGGGTCATGATTGATCATTTAGGATGAACTTATCAGCCTACACTGCTTTCTTTGGTTAAGTTATACTTAATAAAACTACCCACACAAAATGACAAGAAAAAATATCAAAACACATTTACTACGTGTACGTGGGTGAAAATCTAAAGGCTAGGGTTTTAATTGCAAGTTCTCATCACGTTATATTGATCATATCAGTAGGGGTTATAAAAGTGTGATTTCCAAATTACAGACGATTGTACAATTTCCATTCGAAAACACACAAGATATAAAATTAATATGATAATGGAAGAATTAGGTGGTCTAATTATAACAGTAACGAAAATTGTTAGTTGGGGATTATTATACCGAGAGAGAGAGAGAGAGAGAGAGAGAGAGAGAGAGAGAGAGAGAGAGAGAGAGAGAGAGAGAGAGAGAGAGAGAGAGAGAGAGAGAGAGAGAGAGAGAGAGAGAGAGAGAGAGAGAGAGAGAGAGAGAGAGAGAGAGAAGTGATACGTGTAGGACTCAAATTCATGTCCCCCTGAATACTTGCCAGGTAAGCTAACTCGTGATCAACTGGTAGATTCTGTGTACCGTCCTGGTGTGTACCTTTCTATTCCCCAGCAGGTGAGAAGCCAACAAATTCACCGTTAGCCTTTTAACATAAGAATCCATCATTATGGAAAGAGATAACCAACACTTGAAGATTACGATGAAATTTAATGTATGTGCGCGCAAGCGCGTATAAACAATAATACTTTTCGCAACAAACATAAAAAAATAACGAAAATGTAAAAAAAAAAAAAAAAAAAGAAGAAAGAAAGATGACAAACTTTGGTAAAAACTGTGTCGTGTCTGGAATATTACTGTATGGCTCCTTACTATCTACTACGTACACTGTGAGTAGACCGGAATGTATTTATTTAGAAGTATATCCTTACTTGAAAGTTAATGGAAGTACAAGGGCACTGGTCTATTTATAGAAGCATAGAGGTGGATACCTTTAGATCGTTGACGACGTCACACAAATAAGCTTCCAACTGTATAATTGTTTGAATTTCGACAGCTGACTCAGTCTAGTAGACCCATACTCGAAAAGTCTGAAGGTGGCGCTGTTACGGTCAAGCTAGCAGGCACGAGAGGAAAAAATGCATTCGCATATACTTGAATATGTACAACACATACACACTTTACGAAACTTACGTCTGCTCTGTAGGATGTGTCATGGGGGAGGGGAGTGTCACCCTGAATCAACGCCGGGTAAAAATGCTTTAATCAGAGATGGCGTTTTAGGTTGATATAAAATAACTTGTAATTATATATGCCAATGTATATCCACCGTTTAATGATGAAAATGTTGTTTTAAATTGCAATAAAGACAAAATGAGTTAAAATATTAACAGCACAAGCAGCGTAATCTCTCGCAATGTATGTTGTTGGAAACGGAATATTGACCATGGCAGAAAGACTGTTAGTATAGTGTATAGGTTAGTTGCAACTTGGTCCTTTGGGAAATTCCAATTTAAATAGTGTACTGTTGCGTTGCGTTGCGTTGTGTCCAATTCCGTTCCGTTTGTTAATTTTAAAGTATATCTTTGTTCTAAACTCACGATTCACTGTTCTTTCGTTTTTCGACTTGTTTAATAAATGGAATATTCATGTTTTATAGCCAAGATAAATTTAAGTAGCTTGGCAAGTTTACACTTTTGTTGAAAGTAAACTAACCGAGATCCACACAAAAAAATTATGGATTACTCCTATAGCATAAAAACTACAAATAGATATGTTCTGGCGGTTGTTTTATATCAAAAAGGCACCTAATTCACCTTTGGCAATTACAAATGATGCACAAAGCATAACCAAAGACAGGAAATGGCAGCTCCGGAACAAATATTGAAAAAAAATGCATTGGAATATAAAGGACATACAAAGCAAGGCGACTCACATCGTCTGTGTAAACATTTCTAAAAATTACAGGTTAGTTTGTATTTATCTAACATGAGTACCTTAGATTTGTTACTGTCTTTGAATTCTGAGACGTCAAAAGATACATATAATGAACACGTACAATTCATGAAGTATTGATTTGTGAAATATGGTCGCGTTAATCATGGCAATATTTGATATAGTGTTGAGTTGCATTTTTCTTTTAAGTGTGGTGGAGTGTGTTAATGTATAAAGATGCATACTTTACTCAACGTTCGGTCAATGTAGCTTTGTGTTGTGCTGTGTTGTGTTGTGTTGTGTTGTGTTGTGTTGTGTTGTGTCGTGTTGTGTCGTGTTGCGTTGCGTTGCGTTGCGTTGCGATGCACTGGTTTGGTTTGAGTTGAGGGAATCCGGAAGCAGGCCCGTTCCCCCACCCCTCTGTCCTCGGCCCTTTGCCCGGACCCATTGCCTCCTGGTCTTTTTGCCCCGCCCCCACTTTTTGCACCACTCAGCGGAATCGAAAGTACTTCTAGAAACTCTGTTCAATTCGACACATTGTTGAATCTTTGTATATCCCTTGGCATATTCTTGGGGCAAAAGGCTGGGGGGGGGGGGGCAAAATGAGCAGGGGCAACGGAACGGGAGGCAACGTGAATTGTGTTGTGTTGTGTTGTGTTGTGTTGTGTTGTGTTGTGTTGTGTTGTGTTGTGCTGTTTTGTGCTGTGCTGTGCTGTGCTGTGCTGTGCCTTGCCTTGCCTTGCCGTGCCGTGTTACATGTCATTGTTTTCAAATGTGAAGGTTATGTTATGTATTCATATTATTGCAGTCCTGCCAAACCATCCAAATTAATAGGTTACCAAAGTCATCCTGATTATTGATAATTTCCGTCAAGGTAACAATACATTAATTGCTTAGCAACAGTAAACAAAGACGGTCTCTGACGTCAAGTTAACAGAATGAAAGATGCTTGAAATAATTTTCTTTTGTGCAAATAGAAGTAAACACTGTAGTATGTTGACGAACCCAACTAAAAAAATGACGTCGATGACGTCATTCCATCTTTCGTAACTATTTAAGTATATTTGTTTCAATCAACACTTTCCTGTCTCTATGGTCATATAATTGGTAGGAAATATGGTCATCCGATTTATCATATCATTTTTAATACAAATAGAAGTTAAGTATGTATAAAACTATAAATCATTACCATCGACCGAGATATAATAAAATAAATATGACCACTTTGAGTTTTTTTTCCGATCAGCGTCGTTCAAAGATTGATAGTCCGTGTTTTAATGTTAAAGACACATTCATTTAAAGTAGTATTTTCCTTGGAAATAAAGTCACCAAATTCTTGCTGTTACTTTGATAAAACAAAACCCAACTCATTCTCAGTTTATATCAAGAGAGAAAAACAAGGGTCACCGAATTAATTTTGATATGGATGTTAAAATGGTTTTAAAAATTTAGTTATTTTCGAATCCAATATGGCGGTCAAATACTGTGTTAACTCTATGGGAAATACCAGATTGTCAATTGCCTTGAAAATAAGACAGTGAACTCAAATACTGTATGGATTAGTTCTAACACCATGAAGTCTGGAGTAGAGTCAGATACGTTTTTTTTAAAAGCCAGACGACATTTATTAAGTACCGAGAGTGGATATTTGAGATAGTTGAATGAGTTATACAAGAATAGCAAACACCCCCAGTCAGACATCAATACCTACACAGATCTAATGAAATATTGGCAAACTTGACCCACAGAACTGTATGCAAAATGTACAAAACAACAAATTCATGTTTCACATAAGGCTAAAACAGAGTAACACAGCACAAAACAACAAAACAACATTTCACAATAGGTTTAGTGAAACAAACCGAAGCAAAACAGACTGCAAAATGTCATAAACATAATAAAAACGCAACACAACGAAACAATGCAAGCCTTTTAGGACAACCAGAACACATTGCTAACAACACAATTATTTGAGACAACTACTGGAAGTGACGTTTCAACATACACATTGAAATTCAACAGAGGAAAAACACTAGAATATCACAGAATATAGGTATTTGTCTTAAGAGACAGTTACCCAGAAATAGGTACATCCAATAGTAAATTCACTGACGTTCAAACACAAATTGATATACATTGTAACCAGAGATAAGACGAAACAGATAAACAGCAGTACTTAGATAGACAATTTATATGTAACTTGAGACGAAATATGGAGACTAACTACACAACTAAGTTATTAAAACCATGAAAGCAATAACTATGAAAGCAGTGCCAACGGCAACGAAGAAATTCTACAACTCTAGGGCTTTTGCATGGCAATATAATTGGAGAGAGAGAGAGAGAGAGAGAGAGAGAGAGAGAGAGAGAGAGAGAGAGAGAGAGAGAGAGAGAGAGAGAGAGAGCCAGCCAGCCAGCCAGCCAGCCAGCCAGACAGACAGACAGACAGAGAGGGAGAGAGAGGGACTGAACGGAGAAATACAATGACGGAAAGATTTCATGTTTTGAAAACTAGGATAATGATATTTCATTGAACCGTAAAATTCATACAATATACCGATTCCTAATAACAATGTTTGCATAATAAACTCATATGGACATTCGTTGTACTTTTACAATCGTTGTCGTGGCTACCAACAAAATACAACTTGAGTCCAAACAATAAAGCATTAATTGAATGAATTAGGATTCTTTAATGAGCGTTTTTGCATCCGTTTTATGTTAGTTTTTCTATTTTTCCTATCAACAATATTATAATTTTTCTCCAAGCAATACACGAAATTTGAAAATTCGGCACAAGTCTTTTTGAGAGTAAGTTGTCTACAACAGAGAGACTGACAAGTGAAAAATGAGGAGTTATTGATCTGTTTGTGGCATTTACATTTGTAGTCGATTTCTTATACAGGCGTTTGTAGGTCATGACGTCATTGAACATACAAATCATTGATTTTAACCACTGGAGATGTCTCTGATGCTTTGAAATTTTGAGACGACACATTAAAAATCTCACTTTAATTTGATTGGTGTATGTTCAGCGCCCAACGCTGCACTTAACTAGTCAAATTAAAGGCTAATTTTTTATCACAGTCAGACACACAAAAACCAACGGAAGAATTGGAACTTAATTCAAGATGTATCATTTGTAAGGTTAACGAGAATACAATAATATTTTGATATTAAAGTACTATTTCGTGTTAAATGTATCACGGGTAATTGGACACAGGCCTGGCTATCAGTCAAAGTGAAATCTGTGATATTCGAAACAATATTTTATACATAACGGGTATATCATTCTTGAATGTCTATGCCTGACACTGGGTAAAAGCTTCTTACTACAAAACATTTCACATATTTCTACATGTAGTCGCAAACGAGATTTGGGAATTATCAA
>NC_135571.1:11578939-11586439 GCF_964340395.1 Glandiceps talaboti
AAAAAACGGACTTGGTCAACGTTGTTTCACGCTTTTTCCAAGTAGAAAAACGTGGTATTGTTTTGTTATTTCTCATCCAAATGACTTTTTATCCTGACAAATCGTCAACTTTTTGACGAATTTCATTTGAATATTTCATTCTCATCTTGCAATGTGTGTAACACCCCCCCCCCCCCCGCCCATAAAGGAATATACCATACTTCCAGATGAAATATTCATACTAGAAATAAGCGCTAAAAAACTCAATGTACTGATTGACGAAATAATTTCAAAATGGATATTATTAGCCGAATTGTGGTGACATCATTACAGTAAGGTTGGATAAAGGGTATTAATTATATTAGAAAATATTAACTATTATAACATTGACTTTATGTAATATCAAATATACTCAATATAAATTGTTCTCAATTTTGCATACAGTCTGTAAAACGAAATATAACTAGCTCTTAATATTTTATATTGCAATTACATTCTACTAATACCGGAAATAATCAGTCATATGTAACCTTTGACATTAGCCGGAAGCAATCAATCAAACTGTTTTGATTATTGCAGACATATGCATACATATCAACATGTTTCTAATCATTTGGTATGTATGTATGTATGTATGTATGTATGTATGTATGTATGTATGTATGTATGTATGTATGTATGTATGTGTGTGTGTGTGTGTGTGTGTGTGTGTGTGCGTGCGTGCGTGCGTGCGTGCGTGCGTGCGTGCGTGCGTGTGTATGTATGTATGTATGTATGTATGTATGTATGTATGTATGTATGTGTGTGTGTGCGTGCTTGCTTACGTATGTATATATCTTGTGCTGTGCTGTGCTGTGCTGTGTTGTGTTGCATTGCGTTGCGTTGTGTTACTTATGTTACGTCGTATCGTATTTCATATGTTATGTTATGTTATGTTATGTTATGTTATGTTATGTTATGTTATGATTTGCGGCTAGCAAGAGAAAATACTTGACGATATAAAGAGAATCAAATCTTCCCTATTAACAGATTTATATTTCCTTTAAATAAAGCGCATGTACAATTATCTCAGTGTTCAGATAATTCTATTTTACCTATATGCTGTATTTACAACAGTAATAGTTACTGCAAAATGTCTTGTATTAACCTTTTTTAAACTTTACCATTTTACTATTCAAAAACGTTGGTGTACAAACATTGAGTATATTTGATGTTACTGTTTATGCTTACGGTAATACAGATTTGTTCAATGTGGATGCTCTTGGCTATTTACATCCACTCATCCAAAGTTGATCAATATTAATAGGCCTTTTCAAAATTTGCCGTGGTGACGCTCTACTTCCTGTCTGTGTGTAGCTTGGGGGTATACATGGTATAGGTTACTCGGTTAATCATAGAGCACTGCTGCTTTCCTCAATATCTGAACAATACGAAACATCCCTTATTTACACTTCTACAGAATACCATGAGACAAAAAAGGCAAGAAAAGGTACTGTGAAGTGATGATACCCCCAATTTGAGCAAGGGCCCTGTATTCTCAATTTTGGTACCATATATACAAAACAAAACAAAACAAAAAAATAAAACAAAACAAAACAAAATGTATGTAATAGTTTGCCATAGTCAGATATTCCAATAACATATCACAATGGGGCATCTCACAAAGTCTATCATTAGACACACACACACAACGCAACGCAACACAACACAACACAACACAACACAACACAACACAACACAACACAACACACACATTTATATATAAAGACATCGAGCTGAATTATCTTTCAGTTGACTGGTGATCGCAATAGCGTGAATGTCAGAGTCGCAACATCTTATGAGTTAATATACTCAAGCTTATCAAGCATAGATATGTACCTGCAATGAATTATATATATATTTATAATATACCTAGTGATAATGCTGTGCCATGATTCGCTAGAATGAGTCACGTGATAGGAAAATAGACTGGCTATTTCCCTAGGGAAATAGTTCCATCAACTATTACATGGTCATGTGACCACCGCGCCTTGACAGCAGGTCAAAAGAACGATGTCGTCTGCCAACCTCAAGAGAAGAGGGCAATTGCAAGATTTTCATGAGGTATATTATAAAACACATATTGCCTGGCCTATATTTGGGCTATAGCACTCGTTTATTGCCCCCTCGTGACTGTGAGCTACCAGAATTACAAGCTATTTCCCTCGGCCTTCGGCCTCGTGAAATAGCATGTGATTCTGGTAACTCACAGTCCCTCGGGTGTAATAAACGGGTGATATAGCCCTCATGGCCAGGCAATATGTGTTCAATATATATATATGCGAACAAACGTACATAAAATTTGTAATAAAACGATGTACAAAACACAACACAACATTTTTAACACTATGGCTATTCATGTTTTATTAATTTCGTCATGTGTGAAATTGTCTTGAAAGCGTTTCCTTGTGTTGTATGACCATTATATAAAGAGCGAAATTGGCAGTACTTCACTCAATTATAGTATTTGCTTATCACAACTATCAACTATTCAGTTAAACTGTGGAAATACCCCGAGAGGTGTATGTCTGTCAGATTTCATTCAATGAACTGAAGGCGTTGGTTTGATATCACTACAGCTGTATTTACAATAGTCTTTTTTAGCTAGATTACTTTAGGGAGTACACAGAAAATTGCAATTAAATATTCACTATAAGACACAGAGAAATGTCACATATATGAATATTGGCAGGGCAATATCGTTAAACATACACTGAGTAATATGACATTTCCGTAGTCACAACCTTTTTTAAAAAATTAATTTGAATTCTGAACATTTTGTATATTTTTTTCGAAAAGGAAACCGCACAGATGCCAAACTAGTCGTGTTTTTTTTACACTCTAGTATTTTAATGCTGAAACACTTTATGTCCTAATTTCAAAAATATTGCTTAAATATTTTACTAGTACAAAATAACCTCTAGTAAACTATTCTTGAATTGAGCCTATTGTTGGTAAATTATGTTATTAGTTCGTGTATGTGGCGACTGATTCAGTTTAGTCATTACCTTTAAAGGAACCCCTCTCCGACGCTTCAAAATGTCAAAGTTATTTTCTATATAATAATGAATACGTGAATGAGTTTAGTGATTGCTGTGTATCCATACATCTAACACTTAAACTATCAGCCATCATTTGGAATGTCTGGAACGCATTTAGTGTGGATGTCTGTATATATTTGTATATATGAAGTTGAAATTATTAGTTGTCTGCATTCAAGGTATTGGTGTCATCGTCGTCGTCACCATCATCATCATCATCATCATCATCATCATCATCATCACATCATCATCATCATCATCATCATCATCACCATCATCATCATCATCATCATCATCATCATCATCATCATCACCATCATCACATCATCATCATCATCATCATCATCATCATCATCATCATCATCATCATCATCATCATCATCATCATCATTGTCTAGTAATCGTTAAATATCCGTTAATAATAATTAATACATTTACTTACAATGTTTTTGTAAATATTTGGGTAACCCTGGTAACAGACAAGGGGAATGGGTAAAGGTTGCATAGCTTCTCATACAATTTACTATACTTTTGTTTAGGAACCCGGTAAAATTACCGAGGAACCCCAGTATATTTTATCTGCTTTAAGACCCTTAACAAAAAACCGTTGCTTTAATTATATTTTTTAAATTAATGTAGTAATGGCATGCAATAGGGACTTGCAAACCACCATGTTGAATTTGCATAATAGGAAATGTGATAATAAATACTAATCAATTAGTATTATAAGTAATTACATTGTTTGTAGCCAATAATAATCAATTCATAGTCACCCTGACCATTGTGGGAGATTTATTTTATCGGTAGCTCCAGATCAGGTATTACACTAACCACAGATAATCCCACAGTCCTTTGCGTCTGAGCATGCTTAGTCTGGATTGTAAGTTCCCTATTCGGTTACATTAAAAAGATATAACTGTTATAAAGGACATATATTTGACAACTACAATAAAAAGGATGTCAGGTCTTGCATGACTCTATGAGTGATAAATAACAACGCCTGGCTGAGTTCTTATTATCGAAATAATTGACATTAATGATACCGATACGAATAATTATATTTGATTTTAATTAGACTCGAGAATGTATTTTTACTGTTCTCCATAATTTACAGATACAATATATACATAATGAATACTGAGATTATGTATTGATATATTAATGACTTTTGATCAATGAATCTTGCTGAAGCGATTTTGTTTTATTCAATTCTAATTCAGTATGTTTATTTTAATCTAAAAACTTCATGATGTGCAGACTTTGAGGTGAATAGGTCTTTTATCTCACTAATTTGATTGATGACTATATTAAGCAAGCATAGACGAGACTGTAAATACAATAGTTTGTTTTTAGTAGCTGTAAGTTTTAATCCCTGCCCCTTCTCTCAACAATATTTTGTTTGGTCCAGCGGAAATTATTATTGCATTCAGTTTCAATACATGTTTGATAAGAACCACTTTCTGAAATTCAAACAAGAAACATTAACACCTTTGGTAAATGATAACTTGGGGACAATCGCACAATAATCGTACAATTCAATAATAAATAAATAAATAAATAAATAAATAAATAAATAAATAAATAAATAAATAAATAAATAAATAAATAAATAAATAAATAAATAAAAAGACAATCGCACAATGTCATACAAGCTCAATTAGCGAACTTCGTTCATGTGGCTAGCATCAATGCAATTGCTGAACTTCATTTTCTAACCAAATTTTGAAAAAATACACACCTTCAATGATAACAGGTTCTGTATTTACACCTGAAATGTTGATAAGTTGATTAAAATATACTTCTAAAATGATATACAGCGTATTTCAATATGTTTACTATCACGTTTTCACATTGCATCGATAGCAGTGGTGTGACCACCACGATTTTCATCGTGGTTTACATTGATATATAAACATGTTGATGTCGCACTTGTTCGTTTAGGGGAGGGGGAGGGGATTCTGTCTTAAAGGAGCGAAATTTGTCTATTCAGCTTGTGAGACATTGTGCGAGCGTCCCTTAGATTATGATGTCTGATAAGAGCCACATTCAACCATGAAACATCAACAGAAACTTAGATAAGTAACCTATGTCAAAGTTTTTGTTGATGATACTAGTTGAACAGGTGCTTCTTACCTAGCTTTTTTATTCACCTTACTTGATTGAATGTGACCCTTATCAAACATGTTTGATCATTGAAAGTGAACGCGATTATAATTATTGCTGTAATTTACTTAATTATTCTGTTATCCTTAGATCCGTGGACTGTTTACTGTTTACATATAATTTCTAAATTAACCCAAGAAGACCCCTGAAATAAGGACGGCTTTAACGCCCACCTTTCAATACTTTCCAGTTCTTCAAATTTGATCAGTTGCTCATTGAAGCTAATATTTAGATACGAAAATTGACAGGAATAAACCCTTGCTATTATCAAGTCTAAATTTGATTCTTCCGGTGTTGAGATTATACTAAAATAACACGAAGATAGAAACCTGTCTATAGAGCTGAATAGGATAAGTTACAACACGTTTGTATATTTGGTATTACTATGTCACGTATTTTGCATACATTTTTTAATCAGCTGCTCCGCGTTTTTTGTTATTTGGTGAGAACGTAGACGCCGTTTGTTCATGCTAGTTACTTTAGAGTTGCATGCATATATGTGTCAAATGTACACTAAGCAGATTTTACCTGAAGTGCACGTACACATATGTACAGCGCTTCGCGTAGTCGTCGTTATCAAAGTACACATGTAATTGTGACGTTGCTCCACATATAATAATGATGATGTCAAATTAATCACTTTCTAACATATAACATACACTACAGCAACGGATAGACGGTAACAACTGCGTTTTGATACACCGCGTCAACGGTAAAGGTCAAAATGATGTCTTGATTCGATCGTAATCTGACTCATAAAAGATATAAAAATGAAATTAACAATTTTCAAAAGTGAAAAAAAAGGAACAATTTGGGAAACTCAATGGTTTATCAGCAAATCGTCTCATCATTCCCCTCCAAGTTATGAACTCCAGGTTTATTTTCTAATCAGGCTCTATGGAAAGATCTATAGAAGCGATAAACAACACACTTTAAGTATATTATTAGCAAAATTCAAATCACCCGAAATTTCAAAATTCAGCTTAGTCGAGAAAATACGATTTTTCATCACATATTTGAGGCAAAAAATTTAGCAAATATTCCAGTTGTGTTTGTTTGTTTGTTTGTTTGCTTGTTTGTTTGTTGGTTGGTCATGCCTGTATGTAGCAAAATGACTAAACACCGGTATAATACTACCTATTCTAAATACAAATTTGGCACGGACTCACAATTCCAAATGACGAACAGAAATCATCGAGAAAACAGATTGCTGCTATCAGAAATGTGAATTTTGCGCGTGCAGGCCACCCACGTTATGCTTTAAGGGGAAGGGACACGGCAGCCCCAGTTTCCAGACGAAGATACCATGACCCACTCACCTTCCTGCCGTTAAACTATAAATGGACACTCACATCCACCACACGCAGTCAACCCCTACTCATTTCTCTCTATATAAAATCGGGATATCCTGCCACTTCCCTAATATTTGTCAAGCTATGTATCACCCTCCGTGTTAGCCTACGTGAATTGTTAGGGACAAAATAAATTACTAGCCTCACTAACGATATAACAGATACCCTATGCTCCCGGCCTACGTACCCTCTGGCGGATGTCCTCGTCTGCAGCTGTCTCGAGCTCTGTTTCTCTGTCTGTCCCGTCTGTCTCTCCCTTTCGCTCTTTATATTTGCCATTCCGTTTCTCCTGTCTGTCTGTCTGTCTGTCTGTCTGTCTGTCTGTCTGTCTGTCTGTCTGTCTGTCTGTCTGTCTGTCTGTCTGTCTGTCTGACTGACTGACTGACTGACTGACTGACTGTCTGTCTGTATGTATGTATGTCTGTCTGTCTGTCTGTCTGTCTGTCTGTCTGTCTGTCTGTCTGTCTGTCTGTCTGTCTGTCTGTCTGTCTTCTCTTCCTCACACCGTACATGTTCGCCTGCATGGAGTCGGGGGGACTTAGTAAATCCGGCAGTGCCATGTATCTAGGCTACTGATAAAGTGTGCGTTTAGGGAAAAGTGTCAAGTAAACTAGCTCATAGAGACCAGTTTAATAATAATAATAATAATCTTTATTTATACTGGATAGTTCTTTAAGCATGTAAACACTTGTCTAGCCAAGAAGTCCAGTGAGGGCCATCCCTCCCAGGGTTCAGTGTTAATGCAGGAGGAAACCGGAGTACCCGGGGAAAACCTGCGTTGTTCGGTAGAGTCAAACTGAACGACACTCTTCTTACCTAAGCGTGGTAAATTTAATCGAACCCTGAATGGGGTTCGAACCCCGACCGTAGTGGTAAGAGGCAAGTGGTTTAACCACTTGGCCACCGACAACCCAGTTTGACTGCAT
>NC_135571.1:11591439-11601439 GCF_964340395.1 Glandiceps talaboti
CATATTTCTATGTATGTTAAACTCTGTGGTATTAGCCATATTAACATTGTATAAACATTTCAATTTCCAACACAAACAGTTTTAGAAAGCTGTGTCTGAAGCTTTCGTCCTTGACCAAATTTATATTGTTCATAAAACCACTAGGGACCGCATTTCTTATTGATAATAGTGGTTATTTGTATTCGAGTAAACTTTTGCCATACAATAGAAGCTTGTCAGCTTGAAACAGAAAGTTTTCTTACTCAACGAAAGTCTAACATTGTTACATTTTATCGTCTGACTGTACAATTTGTTACATTTTGTGTCTGACTACACAAACAATTTGTTACATTTTATCGTCTGACTCTACAACATTAAATATTTCTTAAATCGATGTAAAATTTTCACATTTGAATCCTTTTACGGGAGGGTATCACTTCAACGTACAATGTAACGAAAATGTAGCTTGTAAGATTTTTGTCAAGCTAGAAGATAAAAGGAAGCAATACTAGAAAAGGATTTGTCTAAAGAGGCGATAAAATGTAGTAGGATGTTCTTCGACAGGCGGATGACGTTCTAATTCAAGTTTACTGGTTTTGTATTTGAACGACGCAATTTAAGCTAAAATTTAAAAACAGCTTACAATATGTTGAAAGAAATTAGTATTGTCTAAAACGTTTCGGCGTGTGCGGACTTTGTCTTGAAATGGCTAATGGAATGTTCCTTCGCCAATACGCAAAGTTCTTCTTCAAAACCTCTGGCGAGAATGAACCCACTGAAGCGTACAGCGTAGTCGTTGTTGAACGTTAATTTATACAGATGCGATTGCTTTCTGCAGTGTTTGTGAGAAATGCGCAGTTCATTCGATATTTCCTGTAGGCTCGACCTCTGTAAGCAAATTTCATAATAGTGAAGGAAGATGCGATTTTCCCCCATTTTGTCATCTTTCTAGAGCTCCCACATAAAGCAGGCTTTCATCACGGGTACATTTCCGATGAATTTTGTGACTTCTTTGAGTCCACGTGTTGTCAAGCAGGGAGAAGGGAATGTCTACGATGTATTCTCATTAGACCAGCTTTGTATGTCGTTTCACCATAGGGTCGCGAAAATATCACGAATTCCTAAAGTTATTATCTCCTTTTCAAACATCATGAAAGTGGGTCGGGAAATGTAAGCTGAAATAGGACTTTTGGGAACAGTTCATGAACTGTGCACAATAGGAATAGGAATACGTGTCTGATGAGTGAAATGTGAAACTTAATTAATACAAAAGTGATAGAGTGCCCTACAAATTTGCTTATATATATATATATTACGCTCTGCCACTGCGGTATAGAGCACTGTCTTAGCAGATTGATACTCACCGAGTTATATATATATATATATATATATATATATATATATATATATATATATATATATATATATATATATATATATATATGTATATATATATATATATATATATATATATATATATCAAGCAAGATAATATATATCATTGAATGAAAGTAGTAAGATTTCATATACACTATGATAGTCGTCACAGGAATGTCGCAAGTCCTAGCACTGTGATCTGTACTACATCCCTGTAAAACGTATGACAGTTCAATGTGTATATCACCACTGTGCCAGGAATGTCTTACACATTCCTGTACCATACCTGTGCTGTCACACTGAATACACAGTAACTGTTGTGCACTCTTATGTACCAGCTATATCGAAAGCATACCTGTTGCAGCTCAGTTTCTCACATCCAGTCGTCATTGCTCACATAGTTGGTACATGCCTGTTGGAAATACCTCACAGTATAGCTCACATAGATGGTACATGGCTGTAGGAAATACCTCTATTACAGTATTGCTCACTTAGTTGGTACATGGCTGTGGAAAAAAAACCGCTTGTTAAAATGGATATCATATAAAACTATGCGTTATTGCCATTTTTTACATCACGCATGTAGACATACATTTTAGCATACCAGTTACATACCCTAGGTATGCCACAGCTATGTGCTGGCAACAGCTGTAATAGGGATATTGTACACATAGCTGGTACAGCCACTGTGACTCCAAAGGGCTGGTACAGCTATGCGCACAACTCAGTCGTAGGTATTTGACTGTTTAAGAGGTGTGGACTTTCCCGTGTGGTATGTCTACTAAAACTGTCCGTCTTTCTATGTTTGCGAAGTTCGTGTTATGAAATGATACATTAATGAATAATAGAATATAAGAAAATATACCGAAAATAATATGTAAAACGTCACATTTACCTTCATAAGATTGAGATCTGAGGAGACGGATGTGATTAATCTTTAATAGAGTCAATTTCCAAAATGATTTATAGTGAAATGAATTAACACTATGCATGGCATACCAAAGAACTAAAGAACCATACTTTATAATACTTCATATATATGTGCAATCATTTCAATACTTTCAACAAATTGTGTGTATTTTTTGAAGAAAAGGAGAGTTTTATATAAGTGTAACTAAGCCAATTATCAAAAGCTCGAAATCAAAATGTTTGAAATTTACCCGATTCTCAATCAAAATCATTCACTCTTAAAAAAAACATGTGTGGCATAAGTAAAATTGACATGATTGCCTACTTTTTATGTTTTTCATTAGGTAGCGCACAGACTTCACATGATGAAGGCCTCATTAATGGTTAATAAGTCGGTGTTATTGGAGCATTGATGTCTGCGAGATAATGTCATTTTTAAAAAGTACAAGTAACGTAATGCATTATATGATATCATATTTCATTTTAATGATGAATATTCTTAGTAAACGATAGATAAAAAATGCTTATCTTGGTATCGGATTTGGTTTGTATACTAGTATTGGCTATTAAAAGTTTATTTAGCCATGACGAATATTCTTAGTAAACGATAGATAAAAAAATGCTTATCTTGGTATCGGCTTTGGTTTGTATACTGATGTTGGCTATTAAGATTTGATTTAGCCATGACGAATATTCTTAGTAAACGATAGATAAACATGCTTATCTTGGTATCGGATTTGGTTTGTATACCAGTGTTGGCTATTAAAAGTTTATCTAGCCATGAATAATCATGAAAATCGCCACTAGTATAAAAAGCTAATGTAGTTATAAATATATCTACATCCCGCTATGCAAGCACAATGTCAAAGTCACTGTTAAAATACTATACCGATCACTTATTATACAACTGTTCAGTGTATGAATAGGGAACTTGCAATCCAGACTGAGCATGCTCAGACGCAAAAGACTATGGGATTATCTGAGGTTATCGTAATACCTAATCTGGAGCTACCGATAAAATAAACCTCCCACAATGGTCAGGGTAACTATGAATTGATTATTTGTGGTTACAAACAATGATTCAACATTGTTTATAATGCTAATTGATGAGTATTTATTATCACATTTCCCATGATGCAACATTCAACATGGCGGGTTTGCAAGTTCCCTATTGTACACTACAAAGCTCAATTAATATTCAATATTATAAATAGCATTGAACGTAATCAATTTTTTATTGAAAATATATAATATATAATATTGTCTATATTATACGTATATAAAAAGCATAATGATAAGATAATAAAGAATATGAAGTTAGTTTGAATATTGTATTATATATTTTTGTAGGACTGGTTTTAATGACATGTGAAAATATGAATGTATACATTTGCCTAGTATTAATACTTATCGTCCTGATGCTTTCAAAACACAAATCTTTGTTAGTTTCAAGAAACACCCTGCCCTAAGGGGTGATCGCATAATGTCACACAAGCTCAATAAGCGAACTTCGTTCGTGGGGAGGGGGTGTACGGCGTCAATGCGATTACCGAACTTCATTTTCGCACTTCTAGCCAAATTTCGACAGAAAACTTTCACTCCGTAGTAAGGACCTAACACTATAAATATACGATTTTGAGGAAAAGGCACAAATCGAATTTTCGGTACTAGCCCTTTCAACCCAAAGTCAAATTGTATCGACAACGTCATCAAGGTTTCTCAAAATCGTTGCGGGCAGGAATGTTTTGTTCACTGTTTTATTGGCTTCTTCCTGCTTCGTTAAGAATAGCGTTGAGAGGAGGCGGTTATTCCAAACGCCTACATAAAATGCATGTAATGCACGTGTAGAGGACCCTTAAGCTTAGTAATCTAATTCATACTCTATCACTGAAAGCTGCTATTTAAAATTGCAAATAGCCCTTGGTTCCTATTGACCTTAAAATGCCACATAATCATATCTTTCCAACAGAGTGCTTGTCGGTACATCTACGATACACGACTATAAATGCTTTGAATAAAAACTATAATGTTAGGAAAGTGATTAAAATAAACACAAGAATCCATCAAAGGCACACTTATTCATATGTTTAAGTAGTGGTGATTCACAACCAATCAAAAGTTAATGATTGCAGTAAAATTTGATGGAGACGAATGCATATGCCTATGCGATCACAGTAGAACCCTCAAGGGAACTAATTTATATGTCGGAAAACATTAGTCGTTAGAATAAATTGATGTATTTTGTTATAGTGTTTTAGATGTCATTCATTACCCCATTAGGTATATATAGAAGAATAGACTCTATACTAAACAATATTGTGAAATCGGCACGGCAAAATAGTTATGTATGTATGTATGTATGTATGTATGTATGTATGTATGTATGTATGTATGTATGTATGTATGTATGTATGTATGTATGTATGTATGTATGTATATGAAGTACATACATACATACTTTAATACATACATGCATACATACATACATACATACATACATACATACATACATACATACATGCATGCATGCATGCATGCATACATACATACATACATACATACATACATACATACATACATACATACATACATACATACATACATACATACATACATTTACTGTGACAAAATGTTTTTGAAACTAGACAGAGACATTGTTGTACATCAATCATTCACCAAAATGAACTGAGGTTAGGTTTGGTGCGTTGTGATTTCGATTGGCTGATATGCTTTCTTGATAACCAAGGCACAAATGTTGCGATTCGTTGTCGCAAAGACCCTTGTACTTGTAAATAATTATTTATAGTGCTAGGGAAGATTTGATCTATTTTTTTTACACTTTTTCAATCTAACCAAACTGTCTTAGTATTATCCTTCCGTTAGTTTGGTTAAAATGTACATCACTTGCATGTGTTGTTGGTGGCAAAGGTTTCTTTTAACATAATATAAATCAGTATATATCTGTTTATTGATTCCACGGGATATCAATTAACGTAGCAACACGCACCAATTTACCCAAGGAAGCATAGTTACAGTATCATAGCAACATTTAGCCGTAATTGGTACTTCCTGCAAGAAGCTAACAGGTTATAACTGGCTACTGTGCATTGTGGAATTAAAAGCACGTCAAAAATGAACTTCTGAAGAAGAATTCCAAAAAACAAGATGATTACACAATGTTGCTATGGAACCAAACGAAAACTTAAACATACAAAATATACTTCGAATAGAATTGATGTTATATTCGAAGAAATGAGACGTAAATGAAATAAAACAAATAACTAAAATCTTAACCGTTTTTATTCAATCAAAATATTTTATCAGACGTTCTTTTCATAAACCATCATATATACTACTGCAACTTGCAAACGTTACATGACAGGAGCAGGTTGCTATGGAGACATTCAGTAACATTGTAAGGTAACTCTGTATTTTAGGACAAAAATCCATTGAAATATGGCGAATTTGTAAACACAAAAGTTATGTGTTATATTATTAAAAAGAAACGCGATACTTTGGTCAATTGTATTTCGACGTTAGTGGAATTTGTAAACGTTCTGAAAGTCTTAGAGTGGATATGGGAATACACTTTCGTTAGTAAAGTTTGAACCGATTGGCTAAATGTCAAAGATAGGATAGCTTCATATATAATAATTACTCTTATTCACTGTCTGGACGTTGTAGGTTTCGATGCAAAATCGTTTAAGTAATCATCTGCTGTTACATTCCCATGGTTTTGGAGACTGCTGAAAGATTATAATTACTGTTCTAACCCTTAGGTTAGACATGAAAAAGAGATCAAAAAAACGTCATACTACGTCATTTCGGCCCATGAGAATTTGGCGTAAAGTATCGAAAAATGGTTTCAATATGTACTAAGCATTAGCCAAAATTGCTTACTATAATTGAAATGGGGAACCGGGAAGATGACTCATTCAAGAACGTAAGTGTACTACGTCCTCATTCTACAACGAGCTGAGTCATCTAATATTTGCATCTAAGGACTTGCGTACATGTTTTATTCATGATGTTTATTTTAAAGTCGTTATCCGGTTGTAGCCGTAGCAACCGATGACGAAATGTGTACGAAAGTCATCGAGGGTATTGTTATAAATGAGTAGAAGTACGAGGTTCCTCTTAACTGCAACGCAAGCAATGCACTAGTCGATCATAGACAATCAAACGGTAAACCCTTGAGAGCAATATAGCATAACAGTTTGGCAATGAATGGCCGGGCACATGAATACGACTTAGTTGTCGTACGTACTTAAAAAGTGTAGACACCTAACTCATAAGTGGGCAAGCAATTGTTAAGATAACGGCGACGGGCTGACGAACGTTATACATTACCTGAAGAAGTATTTGCCCAAATAAATCAACCAAAGATAACTTGCATTGCAAACTAAACACTACTATGCATTTACATATTATAACACTGTAACTTTAGACAAGCTATTTTGATTTTGAATATGAATCGAGATATAACTGAAAATAAAAGTCATTAAATTTAGCTCAATTCACAGAAAATGTTTATTCAAGTGCATTTCTCTCAAACGATGTTATCACGACACAGTGGACATATATAACACTCCTCTACTCATTCTTAAAGTTCATTTTAACACAACGAAACAGCAACCCCTCAGAATCTCTAGAGGCCATTTATTTTGTATTAGGTATGACGTCACTGAACGTACGGCAATTGTCCTGAAATTATACATTATATAGATTAAAGTTGGTGCTTTTTTTTTAGATTATCTATTATGATGGATCTCGATCATCAGACTTAGATTAATTTAAGATTTTGGTGAGAGGAATTTGAATTGAATTGAATTGAATTTTTATTTCACCGGAAACATAAGATAATAACAATGCAACGAGGAAAATACAAATACAATAAAAGAAAATGCTCTGGTGAGGACCATGGAAATCGTTTACTAGAAACTAATCTAGTCCATGGTCCTTATCCTGACAAAATAAGAATAAGAACATGGTTCGCTGACGGAACTATCATGACCATAAGAATTATCTTACACAATCCTTATGCTATCACTTATATGATAGCAGTAATATAAGAACCACTGGAATTAATAATTCAACAATTTGGCTTTCTAGAATTATCTTTCCGTGATAAAACAGGAGTAGACTGAGTCTAATCTACCCATAGAGTAAACATTCACATAATTGATTCACGTCTACTTGTACAGAGTAAGGCGAATGATGTTCACTGCTAATGTTACAACTTAATGTTGCAATGTTAAATGAAACAACGAGTCAGCTATCGGCTAACTAACATAGACACAATCTACATTTCTTTGTAAATCTACAGTTGTAGTAGGATTACTCGAGCAGCGTATGTCAATGGCCTGAATATGTATTTGAAATAATTATCTTGTAATCAAGATTGTATAAAGACTGAATACGTTTGAATGTGTCGCCACTTGAGGGAAATTTGCTAGCAGAGACGCCACCCTATTATAGGTGTAATTACACCAATGTCTATTCACAGCTTGCAATTCCGTATTTAGTTTGTATCTAAATTTGTGTATAGCAACATTTCTGTAGTAGTATGATATGTTATTAATATCACTTCCGACACACTAAAATGTTGTTTTCTGTTAGTACATATTGACGCTTATATCATGCACGAGCCAGGTTCAACAAAAAATATAGAATGTATATTCTGGTCGTTCAACCTCACGACAACCCTCGCTGTGTCACGACAAGGCGTGTCTACGTCACTGGTTCTGCTGTGTTCAAAATATGAGTCAAAACATTCAAAATTGCCATTACTTTTCCCCGAACTTTCTCTGATATTACTGGCGCTGGTATAATTATGTTATTCTCCAAAAATGTTCTTCATTCAGCCGGAAAATACTAGTGACCTAAGATCGTCTAGCGACTCGTAGTGACAAAGGCCCCTTAGGTAACTCGTAGTTTCGTTTGTTGAACGAAGAAACTCTGACTTGAATAAAAAGTATCAATATTAATAACACTTTGTCAATTTGAAAGGTTCAAGTTGTTTGAAGGTAGTCACATTTTTACAATACTTTAGATAGCAAAACTAAATAACTACATTTGCATCACTTTGAAAGACAGACAGCAAAAACTGTGCGTCAGTTCTAATCATAGTGAATCATCATTAAAATGATGTATATAAAGCTGTTGATTGCATTAAAGGACTTGGCCTTGTATTGCATTAGGTTGCTGTAACTGTTGTAACATCTTTCAATCACAGAATATCCAACATTGGCACTGAAAAGCACACGTTTTCCCGAACTCGTCACTTTCTTCACTTATTCTCATTAAAAACTTATCGATAGTTTATACAAACTATTATGAACACGACAATATTTGTTCAGATATTGTTGTATGTATACTTGACGGGCATTCCCATGATGTAAAGTGTTCTAAAAGCTTTCAACGTCTGAAGTAAAAGCGTCATTGGAACTCCATTTAGCCTTATAACTGATCACATGCATGTTTATAGAGACACAATCTGCAGATACGTGCTTTGTTAGTTCAAGAATAGGCTTAGTTTACTGTAGCTGAGTAGGCTTTCTGTCTCAAAAGAAATCACAGTATCATATATGCCATGTAAGACGTTAGAGTGATCGATCTTAAAAAGCTTAATATATCTCGTTACATCATATCGTTAAGAGATATATACACCAGTATCAGAACAAGCGTTATGTATGTATGTATGTATGTATGTATGTATGTATGATTGTATGTATGTATGTATGTATGTATGTATGTATGTATGTATGTATGTATGTATGCATGCATGCATGCATGCATGCATGCATGTATGTATGTATGTATGTATGTATGTATGTATGTATGTATGTATGTATGTATGTATGTATGTCTGTCTGTATGTCTGTATGTATGTATGTATGTATATATGTGTGTGTGTGTGTGTGTGTGTATGTGTGTGTGTGTGTGCATGTATGCAAGTATATGAGTATCTGTGTGTGTATGTATGTGTGTATTGGATTTTGTACGAAGACAATTTGGTCGCAATATTCAACAAAGATGTGTATTGCAAACGACTGAAATTGGTAATACCATTACTTTAAACATATATGCACATTCCTGTTGAAGTAGGATATGGCGTGAACCATTGGTATTTCCCCGCATATTCACAAAGGCACATTTAACCTTTTGTCACCAAATATCCAATAAAATAAGCTATGATTTCTTATACATTTAAGTTTCTAAATTGGATTTTTGTCCCATGTGGCGTGGCCGTAGATGTATTATTACCTGAGTTTTCAAATGTTCTAAGAAATCAATGGAGTGATGGGCTGGCTAACTTGTTATAAATTGACAAGTAGTGTTTTTCACTTTCTGTATCCGTACTAAGATCAATAACTTGGAGTCGGAGTCGTGTGACATAGCTCTTATAGTTTCTACTGAGTTAATCATGCTATTGGCAAACTTAAGATAAACAAAAACTAAAACTATTGTTGTAATATGACGTCTTCTAGTGCCCTCTGTATGCAAATTGGTTCACTAGCCCAATCCACGTGACACGTTCTAAGCCAATCGCTGAAGGCTGTATTAAAACGATGTGTTATAAAGCGTTATATCTTTATAGAGAAAATGGGCAGATATAATTTATGGAAGGGGTGTGACAATAGTGAAATGAAATTATTTCGTAAAATAAAATAGTCTTAGATGTTTTAAAGATGACTTTTAGAACAATATAACGCCAAAGTAGAAATACATTTTA
>NC_135571.1:11921439-12001439 GCF_964340395.1 Glandiceps talaboti
AATGACGTTATTAGGTATATACGATATTTCAAAAAAATACCATTGCCGGTTAATACTGTTTCGCAACTTCTCACTTCTCCGAATCTATCTATATAAATGACGTAAGGGCGGCCCTTTTTATTTTTCTGTTTCTCATCTCCCGACCGACCCTAATTTGCAGCTCCGACATCAGAAAAAAAAAAGTTTTTTTATTTCCGACCGACCCCTGAGCACAGCAAAATTGTAAGGTTCCCCATGGCGTCTTAGTCCAGTTCTGCCGAGGCCACGACCTTGCGACATTGGCCCCCTAAAATTACAAATGAAGCAATAATTTTCCCACCTTGCGTCGCTTTGGCGCATTCATTTTACGGCAGACATCAAAATTATCTAAGTCCACGGCCGGACCAGGCCAGGCTCTGACTCGACGTGAATCCCACAAGAAGTATACTGACTGCGTAAGGGAATAGAAAGTTTTGTTGACATCATATAAGATACAGTGACAACGCGGCGCAGTTCTATTGTTAACATAAAAATGCCACAAAAAGATCAACTTTGATAAACTTAATCTACAAATTAAAACATTAGATGGATTAGATGAGACGTCGAAATGGACGTCTCTCGTCACATGTTTTGTCTACTGTCACTGTCGTGACCTCTGACCTAATCACTGACGTGTGCGAAACACTGAACTTGCTACCGGAACATCTATCTGCCATGCCACAGCTCAGAAGCCTTCGTGAACCAAATTTATGGGACAGGTTGTGATTTTCATTTGTTGATGGGTTAAATTAAATGAGTACATGTGTATTTTGATTCCGAAAAAGTTGTGTTAGGGGATCGTGTTGCATGATGTTGACAGTGCTAGTGACACATGTGAATGTTGGGCACTGAATCAATGCGTAATCACTGGCATGGCCACTATAGACGGCCGATGCATGTGCGCCCGGTCAGACATGAAGATCGAACTTGTTGTGCAAATCAGAAAACAATTAATGTAATATTTACAGAGCATCCCAACTTTGACTTTGTTGATAGTTTTAGTTAAAGATTCAAGTTCTGAGTTTCAAGGACACCTAATGTCAGCTTTCCGTATCATTGCAAGTTTACGGTACGTAACTATGCTGTCATTTGATATAGCAGGACCAAGTCATGATACACAGCCAGTAACGGTTAATTAATGAAAAAATAAATTATTTTAAAGACTATTATTTGTAAGTTTTTCGTTCACATTTGGTACTTTTTAAAGTCAGGGATTTTTTTTCTTCAAAATGTCATGAATTTGAAGAGGGAATGATAAACACAGCAGTGTACTAACAATTTTAAAAATGAAACAAGTGGTTACCAGTTTAGGATTTAAGTTTTTATTCAATTATATGTTCGCTGTGACTTATTTTGAAGTTGTTCATTGTCCTTGTCTGAAAAAAGGGAATTATAAATTTTAGCACTGCTATTCATTGATATTCAGATTAAAAATTGTGACTACCTGGCTGTCCAATCTTTCTAAACAATATATCATTCATATATATGATTGATACTCACCGAGTTATATATATATATATATATATATATATATATATATATATATATATATATATATTACACACACACACACACATATATATATATATATATATATATATATATATATATATATATATATATATATATATATATATATATATATATATATATATGAATGATATATTGTTTAGAAAGATTGGACAGCCAGGTAGTCATATATATTACATAATCTTAAAATAAACTTAAAATTACATAATCTTAATTGCCTTCTTTTTCTAAGGTGTAATGTGTAGTACACAATTTTCAAAAAATAGCTTACTGGGAACTGTTATTATGAATGGAATTTTTTTATGTTGTTAGGTAATGGTCTATACGTAATGGAATATCTCAGACCACAGTATCTCTATAGTGGTCTGAGATAATTTATATGAATATTTCATAAACAATAATAATTGACCCCACTCCCTGTCAAATGACACCACTTTTTGGAACCAAGGGGCCTGTGTCCCCACTTGTTGGAAACCTTGGCAGAACACCGCCGTCTAACCCCCCCCCCCCCCTCTCACCCACCCACCCACCCAACCCCTTTGTTACGTCAGAGCAGCATGTGTCTTTCATCATGGCAGAAGCCGTTGAGGTTTGATGAGGGACAGGGCTCAAAATTAATACTGTCACGCAGTACATTTTGCTGCAATGCAATAATAGCTCAGAATATTTCCATCATTTTCAAAATTATGCTTAAAATTGGTAAAAGTCATACTGCATTCCTAATTTCTTGACCAGTTTTTAGCTTTAAATCAGTTGTATTATCAGGGAAATGACCGACTCCATAGCGTTTCATGACCCATGACATGCATGACCTTTGAAGACATTCCGATGTTTACAGTATTACTTTTAATTACTTTTAAACAGTAAATCCCAAAGGGGTTCTGAGTTCTAGAAATGTTTGACATGTTATCTGGTGGATTATTTTGACAAGTTCACACTGAAGAAAAATGTTTCATAGAAGTAATGGTTTATATAAATGAAAATTCGTCTAGCACACTGATGACAATCACGTAAGTGTTTCAAAAAGTTACATACTAAAGTTCAAATTGGATAACTTGAAAACATTGTTAGCGATGGCAATGCCACTTTGATTAATAGGACGAATGTATTAGTACTCCTGATAAAATCACACAATAGTTCATGGCTACAGATATACACCCATCAGGATGATAAGTATTTAATCATCTTCTTACAAAGTTGTTCTACAGACTTGTCAACCTTGCTAAAATGAAGGAAAGAGACTTGTAACAAGGAATTCAATAAAGGGAAGAGAAATGAAGTTGTATAGAGACTAACAGGACAGAAAGGACAGAGAATAGAACTGAAAAAATACATTTTTTTTCTTGCCCCCCTTTTTTTTTTATTTCGCCCGCCCGACCCGCCTGACTATGCCATTGGAGATGAGAAACAAACAAAAAAAAAACCTCACCCTAATATATGTGTCGTCAATGCATCGAAAAATAATATAAGTTATAACAGAAACCGAGAACGGAAAAACATTGACTCAGTGACTGGGCAAAGACCGAAGTCTATACATATAGTGCGTAACCAGGTAATCAACTACTGTTCGTCCGATTCTTTCACTTTTACGTTTTACTTCTTCAATATCAACACGTACTCATTCACTCTTGTGCAATAAAACTTGAAAGTGAATAATTCGTATCAGGAACACAAACGTAAGATTACCAATTTAGAGTGACAGTCACAATCACTCACATAAGGTCAGTGACCTTAAGTATAAGGTCACATGCCGACAAATATATATTGTATGATGATGATAAATACATATTCAGGGGGACTGCTTTGGAGGGTATTTTGTATAAATATGCAACTTATAAAGTGGCCATATGGAATATTTATGTTGGTATTCTTAATAAAACAACTTCACATGTTTTTTGCTGTTTTGTACAATGTGAAACATACATATAGCCAAATCTGTGTTTGTAAATCACTACATTACGACAAATTTAAATGTGTCAAAAGTTTTATTAGTGTTCTCCCCAGGTAGATTTGAAGGATGTAGCTAATTTGCATAATTATTTGCATATCAATAACATGGCAATTTGCATAATGGTCAGCATATAACATGCATGTCTTCAACATTGAAACAAACTCAGCCATTTCTCTTCATGTGAAAGTATTATTATTATAATATTGTCATTCAAAAGATTACTAAAACTCAAGGATGGTTGACAAACTGGATGAACACAAGTAAATGTTACTCTGTAGTCTTTCAGTTTGTAAGTTGTAGTTGTGTGTCTGCACCTGGAGTAGACGCTTTCACAGTCCATGGAGCTTTGCGTAAATAACTAAAAAGTGGGTTGTGTGTATGTACCAATATCTACTGCATTAATTGTACTCGAATACTAGTATCTCTTTACTGTGCACTCTCATCCATCACATTGGGCTTACCTTTCGTTGACGTGTTAGTGCGATGCTCCGTGTTAATGCGAAGCCTGGCTTTCGCGTTAACACTGAGCGTCGCACTAACACGTCAACAAAAGGTTAACCCTATGTGATCGATGAGGGTGCACAGTACAGGAATACTAGTATTCGAGTAGATATCGGTACATACAAAACAACCAAAGTTTTAGCTATTTATGCAAAGCTCCAAGGACTGTGAGAGAGTCTATGCCTGGAGTTTTCTGGAGAACAGGTACACTATAAACACTCTCAATGATTTATTAAGTACATTATTTACGCATATTTGCATTCCATTATATGAGGAAGTGAGACATGCATGTCACCGTTGTACAGATTGGACTAAGTAATCATAACTAGTTATAGTTATGAAGTTTGTTAAAAAGTTACTTCCTATATGCATACAAATTTTTGTACACTTCTTTTTTAGTTGTGGCAAATTATTGAGCAATCTGATTAAAATCCGATGTAGATGTCGGTTAATCGTACCGTTGTTATTTTACCTCGGTATTTTTGCTTGACATGACCTTCGTGATACATGTTTACGTTTTCATCGGGATGACGGTCTCCTCTAGAGGAAAGTAAAAAATACTGAGAACTGAGTCCAAAATATATTGACCTTTTCCAAGGCATAATGACCCACCTTAAAAGTTAGGTTTTTGACAAATTTGTTCTCATTTTTACCATATAAAGTTAACTGGAATTTCATAAGTGTCTGATGTTGGCTGAAATTTCCAGCCATGAACTATCACTGGTTAATAGGTCTCTGTGGTTGGCTGGAAATTCAAGCCACACGCCTTAAAAATCACCCATATTATGCACAAAGTTGTGAAGAAAAATACAAAAATGTAGCCTATTTCCACTTTTTTTGTGCATATAATGACCTTGAAATTGACCATTTGGAATGGTCAATGTATTTGGACTCAGTTTGAGGTAAAAGAACAATGAACGATTAGCTGACATCAACAATGGATTTTATTCAGATTGATTATTGGGTGACACATTATAAGTTGTCTTAGCTTATTGTTTTGTCAATTGTTTTAGAAAGACTTAGTAAATTTCATTTTTAGAATCTATAATAAATAGAATTATTATTGAAATTGATGTATGAAGTTTCTATTTTGAAATCTAGAGTGAAACGACTATACAGCTTTCACATCGTGCTGTTGTTGTTGTTGTTGTTGTTTTCTCATCGTAAAACAAATTAGAGTTACCAAGAGATTCTTAAGTGTGGTTTCGTAATAGAAATAAATAAAGCTTAAGTTATTTATTACAAGCAGGAAATGTTACCTTATCAATAATCATGTGACACCACTAACACCTGGTGAAAACATTCAGTCCACTGAAGAAGACAATGGAGTCTAGATGAACTATTTGGACAAGGTAACATTTCCTGCTTGTGATAAAAATAACCTCATTGTATTACGCATAGTAGAGTTGTTTTCTTGGAATGTCTTTCATCATTCAAATGGTGACTTTCACTAGAATACAGGGCACTGCTCTGTGGCAACCATTCAACAAATCTTTGAATGTATTGGGACCAATAAAGATTATCATTAATTCATATATTTTTTGAATAAAGAAGTGATAGATAGTCAACGAGTTTAGGAGGGTTATGTGCCAAATAAACGAGGGGGCATAGCCTTAAAGTTTTTGGCACATAACCCTACCCACATAACCCTACCCATGGAAGTAGGTTCTACTTCCATGCCCTACCGAACGAGGTGTCTATCTTACTTACTAGGTGTGATTGGCTAAAACGGATCTTTTTCAAAATTTTGTGTAATTTGTTGCATACGAATTGAGTGCTGAGTGTAATATAGGTCACAACCGTAAGAAAGAGTGGGTTATGGCTCCATATAACCAACCGAAATCAAGACCTCTGATTGGCCAAGTCGGTCTAGCCGTAGTATAAATATTCATATGATTATACTTGGTAATAACTTTGTATCATTGAAATGCAGTTTGTCTGATTACACATTGTCATGTTACTTTGTTAGTACTTTGTATCCATTTAGTGTATCATCATGTTTCTAATTTACTGTGAAAGTGTTACTGTGTAGCATTTAGGCGTATCTGTCATTTCACTTGTATCGTTTAGGTATATCGTCATGGCGCTAGGGCACCGTTCTACGTCTACCCTACTGATCCGATCACATGGGATTTTTGGACAAGAGGACCAGAACAACTAACAACAGTAAGTTACACACTGTTCAAACATAGAATGTATTGAGATATACCTAGTGAGTGACTAGTGTTATTTATACACACACTTGACTCCTGTATTCAAATGTAATGTAGTACCAAAAACGTAAACATTAACAAATAGGGAACTTGCAATCCAGACTGAGCATGCTCAGATGCAAAGGAGTATGGGATTAGCTGTGGTTATCATAATACCTAATCTGGAGCTACTGATAAAATTAACCTCCCACAATTGTCAGGGTAACTATGAATTGATTATTTGTGGTTATAAACAATATATCAACATTGTTTACAATACTAATTGATTAGTATTTATTATCACATTTCCCATGATGCAACATTCAACATGGCAGGTTTGCAAGTTTACTATTGGCACATGAGTATTTCACATACACAAACACATAAAGTCACAATCATATTGTCATAAAATTTGCTGTTTTGGATAACCATATGTAATATAGAACTGGATGTGGTGTTTGTGCCAATGAGGGTACTCCGTGTATTTGCACTCAAGTTTGACGTGTGTTTTTGACTGCACTTTGACAATTCCCTCTCTTGCTATGCTCATGATGTTACTACTGCAGCCAACACTGCAAGCACTTATAGTACTACCGCAGCCAACACTGCAAGCACTTCTGCAGTACACCACCCTTGTTTTGGATAAATGCATATAATCATAATGGAACTCAATGTGTTGTTTGTGTTAATGTGGGTACTCAGTCATGCATTTGCACTGTTTTTGACTGCACTTTGATAATACACTCTCTCGCTATGCTCATGATGTTACTACCGCAGCCAATGCTGCAAGCACTGCTGCAGTATTGCACACCATACTTGTTGCAGTCATGCATTGTTTTATCCTGTTGTATCATTTACAGAAAGGAATGCAGCAGCAATACGCACTCGGAACTTTCCTTTGGCAACGTTACATGAATGGTACAAATACGGCGATATTAGACAAAACCCAGTATCTACCATCAGATCTAACTGTCAGAAGTAGTGACACTGATAGAACTCTTATGTCAGCACAGGTTAACTTAGCTGCACTCTTACCACCCCATGGAGTTGAAATGTGGAAGAAAGATTTGATGTGGCAACCAATCCCAGTACACACTATACCGAAAGAACAAGATGCTGTAAGTTGTAGTCAACTTTTTTTTCCAAAATACAAATTTTAAAATTGTTTCCTGAAATTTTTGACATTACATTCATCATCAGAAGATACTGTAAAGTTTAACAAAGTCAATGTTTATTTCACACATAAAATTTGTAACAAAGTGAATTCCAAAGTGAATTTCAAATTTTTTTTTGCAAATTAATTCTTGTGCCATACATTTTACTTGGTATTGAGATAGTTTGTATAAGTTGTTAAGGTAGTTCTTTGTTTAAATTTCATCTTGGATATTAGGTTTTAACAGTTTTTAAGGTCTCTCTGTTTTATGTTGGACATTTTTACAGTTTAACCCTTCCTGATGCTTTTTTTCTTTTTTTTGTGTTGTTAAGCGCATTGAGGCTATTGTGTAATGCGCTGATAAGAATGTATTATTATTAATATTATTATTATTATTATTGAAAACCGAGGAATTTATCTACTTATGGAATGAATCTTTGTTTAGGTAGTCGACTATATGATCATTAGATTATACTTATACATGTTGAGTCATGTTTGAATGCACAGGACTATGTCCACAGACTATCAATTCTAGTCATGGGACTACCAGAATTTGCAGCTGGTAGCCCACTCAGGCTACCACTGATTATGTGATGAAGATGGAAGATTTATGGACATGAAAGTATTTTGATAACACATATTCCAATAGAGGAAATCTGTTTTCAATTCAGGAATGTGGGAAACAAAGTTGTATATCCGTATAAACATTACATATTTTCAATTTTTTTTCTGTCACTTTTAGTTATTAAGACAATATATGTATAATTGTTCTGAATGGCAAAAGTTATATGACCAGTACATGGAAGGGGATGAGTACAAAAACATGGTGGCAAAGTATGCTGTAAGTATAACTGTATTTATTTATTTATTTATTTATTTATTTGTTTGTTTGTTTGTTTGTTTGTTTGTATATTACTTAATTACCGAATTATTTATGTACTAGTTATTTATTTGTTTATTTATTATAGTTCCCTAATTATTTAGTTAATTGGTTATTTGTTTGTTTGTTTGTTTATTTAGTTATTGATTAGTTACCTAATTACCTATGTAGTTGTTAGTTGTTTGTTTGTTTATTTATTTATTTATTTGTTTGTTTGTTTGTTTGTTTGTTTGTTTATTTATTTATTTATAACTACTTAGGAGGAAAACTTGGTTGTACAGACCTTGCTAGTTATGTACTGAAAATAGTGGTGTAGAGTGTGTGTCGGTTTATTATTTATTTATTTATTTATTTATTTATTTATTTATTTATTTATTTATTTATAACTACTTAGGAGGAAAACTTGGTTGTACAGACCTTGCTAGTTATGTACTGAAAATAGTGGTGTAGAGTGTGTGTCGGTTTATTATTTATTTATTTATTTATTTATAGTTACTTAGGATAGTGGAAATAGTTGAGTAGAGTTTAATAATCCTTCAGGTAGTATACACAAATATAAATCAAACTTAGTAAATCATAGCTGAAATAGACCTGAATAAATCTGACTTCAGTTGTAGAAGTAGTCTGTATTCAGACGCAGATTACATTTTGTCATATTCCTAAAAAAACTTCTGAAATATGTTTTATTTAAATACTAGATGTGTACAAATACATAACCTATAACATACAATAGTAAGCATGTACAATACTTTACAGAATACCCGCTACTCACTCACTGAGGATTCGAACACCTAAAATATAATCTTGATTTTATGGAACGTCCTATCCTGCACACACCATGTTTAATTCTGTTAATTTCAGCGGCAACAATAGTATTAATGTTAAATTACAAAAAAGTCAAGACGACTGTTGACAGTCTATTGTAGAAGTGGAATTTGAACTGATGATAAGTGGAAGGCTAGTGTCTCCTTCACAAAACTAACATTGACATTTCTGGTGTTTTCCTTAATTAAAGGACTTTGTAGATTATATTGGAAATAAAACTGGAATTCCTGATTTTCCATTTGAAGGAGTTGAAGAAATACATGACACACTGATGTGTGAGGTAAGAATAAAAAAACACAGTGATTTTGAATAACTTGTCACAATTCTTATCTTTGACGTGAGAATTGAAAAAAACTTATAGTGATTTTGATTAAGAATAACTTGTCACAATTCTTATCTTTGACGTGAGAATTAAAAAACTTATAGTGATTTTGATAAAAGGATAATGACTCGTGTCACATTACGGAAACTGCAGTCATGGTGATTTGATGAACGAAGAGGTGATATTGTTTAATAACCTCATCATTCTTTATTGTGATATCTGCTTTATAGAAAGTCCACTTTATATAAACCACACAGAACACAACTATGTAATCCTTATGATGTCATATTTTTTATAGATGGGTGATAATCTAACACATGCTATGCCAGATTGGACAAAAGAAGCTGGTGTGTTTGAAAACCTGACAGATATTACTAACTTTCTGATATACAGTGCCTACAGCACACCTGAGATGATTCGACTGAGAGGAGGTATAACGTACACTGTAGTATCCAGTTGAACTTTTGTTCCAAGCACAGACTTGAAAATTGTTCCAGAAGTTTTTGTCAGCACACTTCAGTCTTTGTCAACAGATTGACCCACTATTTGGTACACATGATCTTATGGACACGTGAGCCTAATAAAGGGGTCTTAGATTCAAAAGTTCAATTCGATGCCATGGTTTACCAACACAGATGAATTTCCATTTCAAGTTACACTGTGCTTTCAATAGGGAACTTAGAAACCCGCCATGTTGAATGTTGCATCATGGGAAATGTGATAAACACTAATCAATTAGTATTGTAAACAATATTGTTACATTGTTTGCAACCACGAATGATCAATTCATAGTCACCCTGACCTTTTTGGGAGGTTTATTTTATCGGTAGCTCCAGATTAGGTATTATGATAACCACAGATAATCCCATAGTCCTTTGTGTCTGAGCATGCTCAGTCTGGATTACAAGTTCCCTATTGCAGTATGAATGATAAAGCACAGTAACAGACTGTTACATCACTGAGCTTGTCCTGATGTAGAATTAGCAATAGTAGTCACAACACATTTAGGGGTTGTCAGCGGCCGAGTTGATAAACCACTCACCTCTTACCACTGCGAGATTAAATGTATGTTATCGTACTTTACATCTAGAATTACACACCCTCAAAAATTGACCCCAAAAATGCAGATTTGCACTCAAATAATTAAAAAGTGTGATTCAGCCTGAAAACAGACGTGATCGAGCAACTCATAGTGACAAGGCCCCTTAGGTCACTCATATTTTCCTTGGTTGAAGAAAGAAGAATATTGGGGTTGATATCTAATCATCTTAATTTCTTTTGCTGATCATAGGAGTTATTCTTGGTCAGTTTGTTGAAAATATGGTCAATAAAACAGAAGGAACGTTGGTACCATATAACACTACAAAGATGTTAATGTATTCGGCAGTAAGTCTTTTATTTTCATTTAAAGGGGAACTTCACTCCCCTAAAGAAGATATTTTCATAAACTTTTAGTTTTGGAGAATCATTCCATTATTTTACAGGGGATCACCACTCCCCTAAAGAAGATATTTTCATAAACTTTTAGTTTTGGAGAATCATTCCATTATTTTACAGGGGATCACCACTCCCCTAAAGAAGATATTTTCATAAACTTTTAGTTTTGGAGAATCATTCCATTATTTTACAGGGGATCACCACTCCCCTAAAGAAGATATTTTTATAAACTGGGTTTTGGAGAATCATTCCATTATTTTACAGGGGAACACCACTCCCCTAAAGAAGATATTTTCATAAACTTTGGGTTTTGGAGAATCCGTTCATGATTTCACCTCACATAGATTTTATGCAATTACCAAGAAATATAAAATTTAAACTCCATTTCACCTTCATTGTTCACAGAGTGTGTCACTGCCCAATTCAAACAATCAACACCAAGTGTGGTATCTGATAACAGGAGGTCATAAAATACAAGCTGCCAATATCTAGACTGAGTAAAGTTGACCTTACTAGAAACACTAGTTTTATAGACAATCTTGCAGTACAACCTTAGACTGAAATTGAACACATGACATCTATTTTACAACCTCCTGTTATCAGATATCACACTTGGTGATGATTGTTTGAATTGAACTTTCCAAAAAGTGTAATTGTTTATATACAGGGGTCTAATCAATTGAGTTTATCTTGAAAATCACAGTTACACGCCGGTCATGTGAATTTCATTGTAGAGCAGACTGTCATCTGCATATAAGTGAAATTGACACACATATGCATTGGTTGAACAATTAATATTCATGACTTTATCTAAAGGTAGTTATTTTCATCTTTCAGCACGATGTAACAATCACAGGACTCTTAGTATCAATGAATTTATCAGATGGTAGAATACCGCCCTTTGCAGCTTGTGTTATGGTTGAATTGTATGAGGAGACTGATGGGTAGGTTTTGTTGAGACATTATTAAATTGATAACATCTCAATCATACTTATGACTTGTACCAATACATCACATTTCAAGTTCCCATGTAGAGCAATACTGCATATGCATGCATATATGTACATACACATGCACGCACATGCATACATACATACATACATACATACATACATACATACATACATACATACATACATACATATACACACACACATCGTACGTACGTACGTACGTACGTACGTACATACATACACACACACATACGTACGTATGTACATACATATGCATGTACACATACGTACATACGTAGGTGCATACACACACACACACCCACACACATGCACGCACGCACGCACGCACGCACGCACACACACACACACACACACACACACACACAAACATACATACACACACACACACACACACACACACACACACACACACACACACACACATACATACATACATACATACATACATACATACATACATACATACATACATACATACAGAAATTTGCCATTCCTATACTACAACAGAAACTTAGCCTGTCTAGGGTTGTACTATTAAAATTATAAGTAGTCCACTTATAAAACCATTTTCTTTTCAAACAAAATTGTTTTGAAATGTGAGTTGATCAGTTTGTTCACACCATTTCCTGTGAGTATACATGTTAACTTTTGTTTTTCAGGAGTTATACTGTAGAGATCCACTATCGAAATGGTACCGATCCTGAAGACATGTCTCAGGTACCATTCAAACTGACTGTACCAGGATGCAGTGCTTTCCAATGCCCTTTGTCTGAATTTTTACACTTGGTTAAGGGGGCCTATCCTGATGACATCATCAAAGAATGCACCAATGAGACGCCACAAATTTTCAGAATAGGTGAGTTAATTTATAGTAGGCTATTTTTAATGTTTCATGACCCTTATCCATGGAGTCATGATGGTCAGATGGTTCGAGTGGGCGGTTTTGAATTCGCGATTTGCCAGTTCAAGCTTCGTAGCTACAATTTGTGTCTGGATGACGTCCTTGGGCATGATTCAAACCACCACTATGAACTAGTGAACCCAGAGGTTGTCATGTGATTAATACAAGTGTACTAAGGACAGAAGTAAGTCTGACTGGACTTTTCCTTTAATTTGATAGCACTAATCAATACAAGTGTACTAAAGACAGAAATAAGTCTGACTGGACTTTTCCTTTAAGTTGATAGCAGTAATCAATACATGTGTACTAAAGGCAGAAATAAGTCTGACTGGACTTTTCCTTTAAGTTGATAGCAGTAATCAATACATGTGTACTAAAGGCAGAAATAAGTCTGACTGGACTTTTAGTTTAAGTTGAAAGCAGTAATCAATACAAGTGTACTAAAGGTAGAAATAAGTCTGACTGGACTTTTACTTTAAGTTTACAGCAGTAGTCAATACAAGTGTACTAAAGGTAGAAATAAGTCTGACTGGCTTTTCCTTTAAGTTGATAGCAGTAATCAATACAAGTGTACTAAAGAAAGAAATAAGTCTGACTGAACTTTTCCTTTAAGTTGATAGCAGTAATCAATACAAGTGTACTAAAGGTAGAAATAAGTCTGACTGGACTTTTCCTTTAAGTTGATAGCAGTAATCAATACAAGTGTACTAAAGGTAGAAATAAGTCTGACTGGACTTTTCCTTTAAGTTGATAGCAGTAATCAATACAAGTGTACTAAAGGTAGAAATAAGTCTGACTGGACTTTTCCTTTAAGTTGATAGCAGTAATCAATACAAGTGTACTAAAGGTAGAAATAAGTCTGACTGGACTTTTCCATTAAGTTGATAGCAGTAATCAATAAGCATGTCTCATCATATTCTGTACTTCAACCTCATAAAACGCAGGAATATGACGAACTTATTATGTCAAGTACAATACGAGTTTCTCTCATAATTAACACTTTTCCTTTTTGTTATTTTCTTTCCAAAGCATTAATCGCTGGAGTGTCTGCAGTATTGGCTGTTGTCATTCTTACGACTATCACCTGTATTTGCTGTAAACTTCGGAAGAAGAACCCCTATGCAAGAGCCTTAGATGATGACTACACCACTGCGTGACCAACTGAAATGTCATCTCCCAGAAGTAACTAAATACAAAAACTAGTTTGTTTGTTATTTCTTTATCCACTGCATATGAGTAAAGAAATAACAAACATCAATTTCTATGCACATGCTCAGTTGTGCCTTTACAAGGTCTTTGCTAAGATTTCAATACCTTGGTAACAAAAAACTGGTAACATTTACATGATTTTGTGTATTTTTAGCCAAAGTACTTTAGGAAAATCCTGTTTATTATGTTTATCACCTTTTTTTAAGAGATTATCCTCAGGGAGAAAACCTGTGGCAGCTGAAGTATATTTGCTAAGGTATAATAGGCCATTGCAGACTGCAAACAGGAAATTGAGAATACAGCGCCCTCGCTCAAATTGGGGGGTATCATCACCTCATTGTACCGCTTTGTTCCTTGGTATTCTGTAGAAGTGTAAATCAGAGATGTTTTTTGCAATGTTCAGACATCGAGGAAAGCAGCAGTGCTCTATGATTAACTGAGTAACCTATACCATGTATACCCCCAAGGTACACACAGACAGGAAGTAGAGCACCACCATGACAAATTTTGGAAAGGCCTGTTGAATACACAGGATATATCCTTCAGCCAATCATAAACAAACAACAGAGAGAAGTGCAAAAATGCTTAATTTCAAATTAAAACTTTCTGAACAATCGGGATTTCCCATATGTTTCCAAACAGCACTCCTAGAGGCCAAAATATGCAATCTTTTGTTTTTATGATAATCCAGTGTTTTCAATTGCCACAATTGAATTCTTCTAAGCTCAAAGATCTACTTTTCATTGGCTTCTGTTAGCTAAGCTAAGTGATTGTTAAGTGTGTAATTTTGAAATCAAGATGACCGACCATCAAGGCAGAACTGAAATTATTTATCTGAGGTTCAGTCAAGTTTTGGAAAGTGGTGGATCGCTGAAAATACTAAGAAAACTATTCAAAAGTTTAAAGTTTGATATCGTACAAACAGAAAAAGAAATTTGTCATGGATAATCATGAGTAATCACAAATAATGATAGGTAATCAGATGATATATGCATAGTAATGTTTCAGTATATGGAGTGATATGCTACTGTATGCGATGATCATGACACTCAGTTTTGGTACATAATCTGCTTCTGAACAGCACCCCTTGTGGCCAAAGTGTTAAATCTTTTGTCTTTCTGATAAAAGTGACTGGCGTAATAGCTAATATCTTGATACAGCCCAGTTCTTATAGAGAAAAATGTTTCCAAACAGCATTCCCAGTGGCCAGAGTATGCAATCTTTTGTTTTTCTGATACTGGCCCACGGCATAACAGCGAAATATCTTGATATATGCAAACAGTACTCCCAGTGATCAAAGTAGGCAGTCTTTTGTTTTTCTGATAACTGGCCCACGGCATAATAGCAAAATATCTTGATATATGCAAACAGCACCCCCAGTGGCCAGTGGCCAGTGGCCAAAGTATGCAATCTTTTGTTTTTCTGATAACTGGTCTATGGCATATTGATAGGGAATGCCAATAATGATAACTGGACTATGGCATAATAGCAAGATAACTTGATACATCCTGATTTGTATACAATTGCACTCCAAGTGGCCAAAATATACAATCTTTTGTTTTTTTCTCAGCTGGAATATGGCATCTTGCAAGAGATTGCAATAATACTAATTAATGTTAGTGAAAAGAAAATCAATGCCATGGCTGAACATATACAAGAATGACTGTAAATATAACCAAACATTATGGCTGAATTTGTAAGTTTTAACCAGGTATGTATATTATCATTAAAAACAGTTCAACTGATTTTAGTAAAGTGCATTTTATTTTTTGGAACAAACACACACATTCTTAGAGATGCACACCCTCACATGTTCACAAATACATACATACACAGACAGATACACACACACACACACACACACACAAATACGCACACTTAGGTTGTCACTACTCGTCTATTGACTAATATTGACAAAGGCCCCTTAGGTCATATAGAAATAGAGCTGCAATTATATGTTATTTCCAAATATTTTTCTTTGTTCACCAAGGAAAATACAAGTGACTTAAGGGGCCTAAATTGTCACTATGAGTCGCTAGACGAGTAGTGACAACCCTTAGGTCACGAGTATTTTCCAGCTGAATATAGAAAAGTATTGGAGAATAACATACTTATACCAGTGCCAGTAATATCAAAGAAAAAATCGGGGAAACAATGTTGAACGTTTTGACTCTATTTCAAACAATTTTGAACGTTTTGACTCATATTTCAAACACAGCAGAACAGTGATGTAGACACACATTGTTGTGACATAGTTCTCTCTCAGTTTTGAGAAGAAAGGTGCGATTAGATTTATGTTTCACTTTTTTGACAGTCAGAATGGTTTGATATTTGCTTGGGGGCTTCATACACACAGCTGGCTTGAAAGCAGCAACTGGAACATATAAAAATATATAATAGATATAGTTAGGTATTATCGTATGACCTTCACAGTATTGCATCATATGGTGGTGAACAGATTTATGCAGCTGTACATACAGTATGGTGAAATATTATTATTATTATTATTTATCTTTATTTTGGGAGAGAAAACGCAAAAACGCTCATAAACATCCCATAGATAAAAACTATACATAAAAAACAGCATTTTAAAAGAAGTAGGACTTTAAAAAGACAAACTGACAAATACACACATGAACAAATAAAAGCATTTAAAAATACAAAAATATAACCAATCAAATTGACTTTTTGGTCTGTACCCAAAATCAAATCAGCCCCCCCCCCCCCCCCCCCCCCACATTTCAACTTATTACTATATTACGTATAGATAAAATCAACCTCTAATTAACATTTACAATATCTAATTATTGGTATTTTAACAATTTTCAATGAATATATTGTTGGTTGTCTGATCAGAAAATAATACTCCAGTTACAGCTAGTACTGGTTTAAAATTTACATACATTTTTTTTCTAAACTTTCCAATATATATTTCCTTTTCATTTTGGTGTGTGTATGGTATGGTGTGTTTGTGGTTTTGTGATGTGTTTTTTTTTGTTTTTCTCTGAACCTAACATCAATGTTTTAATGATAAATTTAGTTGATTATTTTCCCTTCGAACACAAAGTGATGCTTGACTGAATATGGAAAATAGTTGTTTATTGAAGCAGATCGTCTGTTGAAAATTGAATTATGAGATGCATTATGTACAATGTAAGTCAACCACATCGAAATGTTGTCATGATTTCCATGGAAACAGAATATTGTTTTTCATGGCAAAGATCTGAAATACATGGAGGTGTTAAAAGTCAAGGCGCTTTCAGGACAGTTGTCGACCAAAATATATATATTTGTTTGTTTGTCTGTTTGTTTATGAAACATCAATACATATTTTTGAAAATAGGGCAGTGACCTACTTAACCCTTTCAGGACTAGAAACTTTCCTGCCAAAATTTTTGAACAAAAATTCTTGTTTCTCTGTAATTTTTGGAAAAAGATCAACTTTATTTTAGACCAGAATTCAAGAAATATTACTTCCCAATGAAGTAATATTCTTAAATTTTAGAAAATGTTCTTACAATCAAGTTTCTATTTATTCCAATGTCGTCTCTAGGAATGAAAGGGTTAAATAACAGCCGCAAAGTTGAACCAAGTACATCACTACTTTAATAATGTAATGAAATCGCTGAAGTGAAGAATTTTAATGGTTTATATATTAATTGTTTTGTTTAATCAAAATCATAGCTAGCCAGCCCTTTGAAAGTTACTTTGAAATTCCAGTGTCACGTGCCTGTTTTCGTTGCCATGACAATACCCAAAACAAAGGATGTTGAAATGATTATAATAACCAACAATATCAGAAACTATCTAGTTGTGAGCTGGCTGCATATGAAGTACTAGAGATGTTCACCGCCTGTCTTAAAATGTTTTTGTTGAAATTGTCACAGTTTTCTCTACTACTAGGGATTCTTGTTCAATCAGGTGGGTACATTTTATCCAAACTTTTCTTTCTAAAAATTGTTTTGTTTGTTTGTTTTGTGTTTGTTTGTTTGTTTGTTTGCCGTTTGTTTGTTTGGTTTGTTTGTTTGTTGTGTTGTTTGTTTGTTTGTTTGTTTGTTGCTGGGGGTAATTCTTTCTGCATTGAAACTACTCCTAGTAATCAGTGAAGCATACTTTACCATCAGTTGCCGCTCTAGGCAGAACTCAAACTTGACAATGTAATTTACTAAATTGTCAAGGAAACTCCTGTAAGATATGTTGTGTTGTTCAGCCCTATGAGGAGAGGTAGCTGATAACGTGGTACAAATGTCGTATGTTACAGACTAAACCTTGTTATTCCCACAAATTGGCTGACAACACCCGAAAACAATGTCTAATACCGTCAAAAGTAAACATTATACTAAAATCATTTGAACGTGATTTTATGGCAGAAATTTCATCTCTAGTAAACAGACTTATTAGCACAACTGAACAGATAAGGTTCCAGTAGTGCTATGGGCATGATGTGGTGTCTGTCTGTGTGTGTGTGTGTGTGTGTGTGTGTGTGTGTGTGTGTGTGGATGACAAACTCAAAAACTGCTGGACTGATTGCCTTAGTATTTTGTGGGGACATCACTCTTGATGGGTGTCTAGTTGGGAAATTTGAGTTCATGTATATGTGCCAACTTTGCGGTGCATTTTCTAGCGTTTTGGTCTAAAATGGAGCCTGGGGTTTTTTGCTGAAAAGTCTAAATGGGACCACTTTGCATTAATTTCAATTTTGCTTGGTCTAAAATGTGGTCCATTGTCCTCTACCAAATCATAGCTGCCATTAATTGACCCAAAATGTTACCATGTAAGGAAAATGTATTTAGGTCTAAACTTTCCTATTTTAAAAACCTGTAATGGTCTAAAAGTGGGGCCTCGCTTTCAAGCACTGGCCACACACCCCTACCAGAGCTGGCTACTCAGTGTACGTATATTAAGATGGATTACAATTACTCCATAAAGTAGTTGCATTGTTGGAGGATGAACTTCAAGTGTACATGCAAAGGTTGATAATTTTTTTCGTAATTATGTTTATTTTGCCATAAAAATAAATGAAATTGCATTCATACCTCTAAATATTGTGCGCATTGGCAAGAAAGTCGCAAAAATACTTGCCCCCTTAATCCCCTGTGCTTCGACTAACTTCGGCACCTCAACCAGCTCACGAAAGGTGTCGAGGTCCCACGTTTTACAAAAGCCTTCTAAGCCTTTGTGTAATGTTTACTAATGAATTACGCTTGCCATATAGTATAATCTGTAACTGTACATATTGTTGGGTACCAGTTTAGTCTTCCTACAAGTTCCTTGGCAGCAGCCGCAGTGAAACGATCACCCTACACACATTTCGGAGTGATATAACTGGATAGGTAATAATGGGTAAAGGCAGTTGAAATCACGTAAAAACTGGACAGTGATGCCATACAGTGAAAGCCAGTAAATGTTATCGGGGCCGGGGTTCTCCACACCACCGGTGTCGCCATGATCAAAGCAAAAAAAGGAAGACAAATAAAATAATTTGAAATGATGTTTTCAAGAAAGCAAGTTAGCTTCATAAAATATTTTCACTACAATAGCATTTGTTTTTAAACAATGCGTAGTCCAATTGTATGTTTTGATTTCCACGTTGCTGGGAGTCGATCGTTTTCATCGTGATACATCACATGTACATCGTCGGAATCATATCAAAGTAAAAAGACGCAACGCTTATTATAATGTAGTCTTGCTGCTAGACGTTCGGGCTTTCTTTCGATGCTATAACTATAAGCGAACGAAGTTCGCATGTGAGGGCCTGCCCGAACTCGGATCTTCCATCCTCGATAGCGTTGTTCGGCTGTATGTCGTATTTTATCGGAAGAACATCCGAGGGCTAGCTGATAGACTAATTATAATGTTGCTATTTTTGTTTCCATTGTTTTGTGTACCTGAACAATTACTGTGTCACGCCAATCACATGTCAAAAATGGATGGACACAGCAAAGTACAGCCAGTACTAAGCTTCACGCTCCCAAGTCAAATAACTTCCACAACGTAAGACATGTCTATCCATAATAAACTCAAACAAAAATGGTCGGAGACAATACACAATACACCACAGTATGGCCGGCTTCAGTGAACATGGGCCTTGCTTTGAAAGAAGATGAAACCACTTCATGTCACTTTGTGGATGTTAATGAACGCAGTAAAAAATGAAATAAAGTACGTGTACACATAGCTTTCAAGAGGGATGGTTATCCAACAAAACTTTCTGCTCTAACGAATTTGTGGGTCTACTTTCGCGAAGATTTTGAGTGGTCATAGATCGAATGTACTGTTACTACATATGCTACATTTGAACAACTTGAGAGAATATTATGGGGAACTCTTGAAGCCATTCTCATTCGATCTCTGTATGTTTGATGGGTATGGAAATATTAGATAATTTTCGTATCGATTGCATTGTCTGCAGGAGCTGTTTTCCACCCATTGAATAGTAATATCAACAAAGGACGCTGATAACAGCCTTCACTTTATGTAAACAACACGGCTTCACTAGGACATAAACAATACGCGGTATAAGACAGCAAGGCATAGTCAGAAAACAAGCACTAAACTTGCATGTTGGATATTTAAACACAGGTATACTATTACATATAATGTGTACTAGCCATGACGACATTTGTCTGTGAAATTTACATCGGAAAAAAACTTATAAAGCAGTGTCATTCAGTCTCTGTGGTTGACCACACCTTCCTCACTCATTCACTACCAGAGGAACTATCAATTTGCTAGCGGTCGGTTCGAATGAATTTGGCTAAATCACACCATCAGATGTTAATGCTGGAGTGTATTGCTCTACGCTTGAGGAATTTGACCAATGTTCAACGTCAGGTTCTGGCGAAAACGGGTTTTAAAGTTGACCTTCTGGTTCGACCATAATGGCTTTGCATGTAAAGATACACTGACAAACGCATTTGTATTCCTGCATTGACGTCATAAAGTTCCAAATCCTGTTCTATCTATATGCAAATGAGGGGTACTTACCTGAAGGTGCTCTGTGGCTGAGCAGAGAGTGCCTCATTTTTCGCGCAATTTCTCGTGTTAGAATTATATTGTACTATTACAAACCCGATTTCCTTTATTTTTATGGCAAAATAAACATAATTACGAAAAAAAAAGTATGTACCTTTGCATGTACACTTTAAGTTAACCTGTAATGTGTATAGGCAATTAGTGTTTGTTTAAAATTAATAGTAATTTTGATTACTAATAGTCTGCAAGTGTGTTGTTGACAGTACAGTAAATCATTATTGTCATGGTTGACTGGTCAATTGAAAATCGAAAGTTAGTTCTAGTTACAATTCGCATACACAGGGATTGTTAGAACAACTCGACTATATTTTCCTAAAATTTCCTCTGAATAAAAATAGTTCAAAATAATTACCATTTGTCATTCATATGGTCACATTATGAGGTGTCTAATATTTATTAAAAGATAGATAAAAACTTTGAACTTAATTTCTCTAAATATAGAATTAGTCTCACTGCCTTGAGCTAAAGAATTGGCAGGAGTAACAAACAAAATTATACCACACTTTAGTACTTTCTCAACAAGGCTCATGGTTTTAAATACACAAAACATGGAGAGGTTTCAACTCAGAACTAAATGCTACAATTTTTTTTCAGTCCGCCATAGTTCGGAAAAAAACCACATGAAACTTTTAATATACTGCCAGAGATAAGGCTACTAATAACTCAGTACTGGTATATGTATCATTGGGCTAACAATAAAGTAGTTCCAAAAATCATCACACACATATATGGTACACGCCAAATTGGGTGAATTCGAACAAAAACATGGGTTTCAAACTGTTATCATTCCATATCACGACAACTCGTGTCTGCGTGTCTGTTTTTGTTGTAAAGTGGAATTGTTATTATTATATTGTTTTTAAAAGCCATCTTGTAAAGGCTCACTGCACATGAATACCGCAGGTGTGTCAAAATGTGTGATTAAATTTTTATATAATTATTAGCGTAAAGCAGGCATGAACATTTACACATCCCAAAGGATAATTAATTAACTAATTCAATTATTGAATTAGCTCCAGGTACAAGCTGGACACGATTGACCTGGCTAAGAGCTTTGTCATATGATAAATAGAGGGTTAGTGTGCTACTGTAGATCTGTGCTGGGGGTAATATTTGTAAAGTGCTTTTAGGAATAATCTTTGCATCCCCACCCCCAACCCTATCACCACCCTCACCCCAAAACCCAACCACCCCACCCAATAACTTGGGCAACGATAGCAGTGAGAAAAAATAGTGTGAACAGATATTCATGAGAATACCCTTTGCCATATTTGGGCAAATCATGCCGGGTGTGATACAGACAAGTATTGGCAATGCATTAGTTGGATGTGTGACTGTGCTCTCTTGATTAAATTCCATTGGAAGCAATGCTGGGCATGGTAAATCATTGTATATAGTAATTGTTTGAATTTCTTCGTCATAGATGTTTCAGCACGATTTCTGAGGTCAACTACTCAAATATTCACTGATCACACCACCGCTCGTACAGACTGTGAGGGTCAAGGCCTAGTACTTGTGAAAGACACAGACATTGTCAAACATCAAAAGATTGCAGCCTATATAATTGGTATCTCTTATAAATCAAGTTGGCTTGATGCACAATTTGATAGTGGTACTAGCACTGTAACTACAAATGATGGACAAATTCTGACCTATACTCCTTTTGATGTCGACTTCGGCGAACCAAATGGTGACGGACCTTGTTTATACATGACGTAAGTAGAACTTACTATAGTCCCATTGATATGCAAATAAGAAGTACTTCCATGATGAGGAGCTCTGTGGAGGATGGGCTTGGAGTGAAATTTTACACTCAATTTTTCACCTTAGAGGATTTTTACTGTCACAAAACTGTTTTTTTCTTTATTAATATGGTAAAATAAATGTAACAAGCTAAACAATTTAATATGTACTGTAATACAATGTCCAATTATTTGTGCACTTTCAATGCATAGTTTGAGCCTTTTAAACTATCAAAATCTTGGAGTGTTTTTATGGGTTTTATTATGCACCAATGTACTCTACACTAGAACACATCAAAGCTGACAAAACAGAATGTTTAGCATATATATAACAAAGATTGTAACATTCTATGATTTTAGATATTAACATCTCAACTGACAGTTCCCTGAAGCTGCAGTGAGTACAAAGAAATGTTTCTGTTTAAATTTCTGTAGATGTGTATTGGAGAGTGGAGCATGTGTGTGGAGTGATAGTGACTGTTTAAGTTGGAGAGAATATATATGTGAAGCTGTGGGTAAGTTTGATATGACACTAGAACTATCCATCACAGGGTGCTCAGACTCATTTAGTTCTGTTTACAAATATAAACAAAACAAAATAAACATACAAGTAAACAAACAAACAAATAAACAAGTAAACAAACAAACAAACAAACAAACAAAATAAACTGACAAATGAGTAGATACATACATGAGTAAACGACAACAAACCAATGAACAACCAAACACTGCCCCCCCCCCAGGGGGTTGGTTTGTTGTCGTTTACTCATGTATGTATCTACTCATTTGTCAGTTTATTTTGTTTATTTGTTTGTTTGTTTGTTTACTTGTTTATTTGTTTGTTTGTTTATTTTGTTTTGTTTATATTTGTAAACAGAACTAAATGAGCCTGAGCACCCTGTGCTATCCATGTACAAGTTATTTATTGCACACACACACACACACACACACACACACACACACACACACACACACACACACACACACACACATATATATGTATATATATGTGTGTGTGTGTGTGTGTGTATAGATGTAATCTGATGTTTCAAATAAAAATTCTTTATGAAGGTATTAATAGGCAAGACATATTAGGTAAACACCTGAATATATCTGAATGTTATGGAACAGAACGACAACCGCGCATGACTAACAGTTATACGTGTGAAAATATCTAATATTCGCATGCACCAAATAGAATCCAATAGAACACGCCTGAAATTTAAAAAAAAACAAAAAACGATTAGACTGGGAATGATGTAAATAATCTATTAATTCCAAGGGGTTCCTGCGTTCCGAGACGGAAAATGATTTCCTCTTCCTTCAACCTCAATAGTTTATCATTGCCACATATATAAATCACTCGTCAGGAGTTGTTGATGTACTGAACATCAACATCTCCTGACGAGATTTACTCACAAAACAGGCTTGTAGAGACGAAAAACTCGACTTGATTTTCTTCTACCCTCAACATATACTCCGCTGTGCATGCAGACATATCGAGCACTGTACTACGGACAAATCTTACCACTGACTTCCTATATATATATAACGCTCTGCCACTGCGGTATAGAGCACTGTCTTAGCAGATTGATACTCACCGAGTTATATATATATATATATATATATATATATATATATATATATATATATATATATATATATGCGCTCTCACAAGTACTATTCTATAAGTATTAAACTATTGTATTCTACTGAATAAATATACTTATATAGGGATATAATATATTGTGTGCATATCTTTATATAACATAGTGATATTTCTGTTCATTGTTTCTGTCTATTGTCTCACAATCTCTTCCAAACAGACACAGCTACAGTGACTTTGACATGCCCATCGAATCACACCAAATACATCATGGGTACATCTGGTCCAGTGTCCTTCAACGACTTTACATCTACAGGAGTAACCATGGAACCACTATGCTATCCATTCTCCGGTACTAACTTTAACCTTGGATCGAGCACTATTGTTTGTGCAGTCTCAGATAGCAATGGTAATACTGCAGCATGTACTTTTGTGTTGACAGTGATACAAGGTAAGTGTGTTTATTGCCTTCAAGCTCCTACACAGTGCGTGTTACCAGAAGCACTTATCTCCCTACATCAATGTCTAATTCTGGCCAACTGCTTAAAATAATACTTCCATCAGTGAGGTATGTAAGGGTCACAAAATTAAAAGTACTCATCGCTCACATACCTCCTCCATCAGTAGTGGCCACCTTGGCTTTCTCAATGCAGTCAACAAATAAAAGCATAAACATGCACATTGTATTATTGTTAGATAATTAATTCCATCTTTATTGCATATTACAACATGCCATAGCAAGCATGGTAAAGCATAGTATACAATAACATACAGAAATCAAGTGAATACAATACGTAATAGTCAACGAGTTTGGGAGGGTTATGTGCCAATAAACAAGGGGGCGTAGCCCCGAGTTTTTGGCACATTACCCTACCGAATGAGTTGTCTATCTTACTTATACTAGGGCATGATTGGCTCAAATGGATCTTTTTCAAACTTTTGTGTAATTTGTTGCATGCAAATTGAGTGCTGAGTGTAATATGGGTCACACCCATGAGAAAGAGTGGGTTATGGCTCCATATAACCAACCGAAATCAAGGCCTCTGATTGGCCAAGTCGGTCTAGTCATAGTATAAAGTCATTTAGCCAACTGCTGGAGGACTGTTTACATCAACAAGAAATTTTCCGCGAGGAAGTTTAGTTTATCATCATCAGAGGTCAAAATATGCAAAAATTTACTTTTGTCATTTAAGGAATTACAGTTTTATATTGTCCTGATGATAGTTTCCACATCCACTATTTCTTTCGAGAGTTCACTATTTTCACGATTTTTTTTCTTGAATACATATTTAAAAAAAGTTTAGGGCCGGCATGAAAAACTAGATGGGGGTCAGGTAACTGGAAGCAGACAGCTTCTTTTTTTTCATTATTGAGATTTTGATAAGTTGATAAAAATTTATTTCTAATGTGAGATATATATAAGTGCTGGATTTCTGGTCTACAGTAATTTATTGTGTTTACAATCATGTTTTTACATTACATCGATCGTAGTGGTGTAACCACTACAGTTGTCATCATGGTTTACATGATATAAAACATGTGATGTCGCACCTGTGGGGGGGGTTGCCCTAAAAGAGTGAATTATTTATATATAGGTAATACTTAATATGAAGTAAGGAAACGTTATGCTTTCAGTGATATATGTATTTCTTGGTTACTATGGTGATACCTAAGTAAGTTTCTGAGTAATATAATTAATTCTTCATTTAAAATAAGGAAATGCTATACTTTCAGTGATATAAATTTCTAGGTTACTATGGTGATAGCTTAGTAGGTTTCTGAGTAATATAATTAATTCTTCATTTAAAATAAGGAAATGCTATACTTTAAGTGATATAAATTTCTAGGTTACTATGGTGATAGCTTAGTAGGTTTCTGAGTAATATAACAAGTAATTCTTAATATGAAATAAGGAAACATACTTTCAGTGATATAAATGACTTGGTACTATGGTGATAGCTAAAGTTTCTGAGTAATATAACAAGTAATTCTTAATTTGAAATGAGGAAACATACTTTCAATGATGCTATAAATGTATGGTTACTATGGTGATAGCTAAGTAGGTTTCTGAGTAATATAACAAATAATTCTTAATTTGAAATAAGGAAACATACTTTCAATGATGCTATGAATGCCTTGGTTGCTATGGTGATAAGCTATGTAAGTTTCTGTGTAATAAGATTAACACAAGTAATTGTAATTACTATGAAAGTAGAATAATACAGAAAACATTTAGAAGTATCATGGTCTGTGAAGTACTGGTGATATAGTTAAATTATAACCATTGCACTGCTGAACACCAGTTGAATTCTGTTAGCATACACACAAGTTAATTACAACCCATTAACACTAAAGTAAAGTGTTTTCTGTATGTACCACAATCATTTATAGCTTCCATATCAAGTGTAAAAGTATACTGTTTCATTTGCTATTACCACATTAGAAAGGCCACATGCTAGGCTTGTAAATAAACCAATTGAAACAGTATACTTTTACACTTGATATGTGAATGCTATAAATTTGTGTAGCACATAGAGAAAGTGCTTCACTTCAGTGTTACTGGTTGTAATATGAATGCTATAAATGAGTGTAGCACAATGTGAAAGTGCTTTACTTCAGTGTTACTTGTTGTATGTAGGTTTAATAATGTGATTCAAATTTGTGATTATATGTGGATACTAGAATTTTAACCAATACACACAACATACATGTATTTTTGATAAGCTAAGAGTTTTTGACTACAAACTGTCAGTTTTGTTCAATCTATGATAGAGGGCGCTGTTGATAAGCTGAGAGCTTTTGACTGCAAACTGTCAGTTTTGTTCACTCCGTGGTAGAGGGCGCTGTTGATAATCTTGAGAGCTTTTGACTGCAAACTGTCAGTTTTGTTCACTCCATGGTAGATGTAGATGCTGTTTATGATCATTGGTTTTGAGAATCAAGAATTCCACAGCTGAATTCTACATCTGGTAGTCACTGTCAAAGTATTGGTACTACTGTATGCACACAATGTGAAACTGTTAATGGTTCACAGGATCTTGTCATTTTCAGATAGTGGTGATGTCTACATGTTGACTCAGGTGTTCAAGTTAAGTGTCAGCTGGGTATAATGGTATAGATACTTTATTCAGTAGCAGTTGAAATAGTGATTGTACAATGGAAATAACAATTTTGGATTAATTTAATTCGACCTGGTTTGGCAGTTTAATGAAGGAGTTGCCATGGCTATTGAGTTCCATAGACTCTTGGAGACTGATATGTTCATTTATAGTCATCAGGAAACTAAGTTTCTTCCATTGTTATCATTGTGGTCACTGTATATATTTATATTGGCTACAGTTTGACAACATTTAGGAATGAAGTATCTCAATAATCCTCTAAGTCTTAGAGTGAGGTTATTACAAAATATTGTTTCTGGCAATGTTCATCACATACAGATGAGATTGATGTTGACATTATGGTTTAATTCTTTCTTCATTGAGTGAAGACCTTCAGACAGTCACTTTTATAGTCTGCTACAACAACTTTGACAGGCCAGTCATCAGTTACTGCCACAGAACATGGTGACACCAATCCATCTTCTTCACTATCAATACGACATATGAATTCACCCTTCTTGTCAAATTTCTGTACTCTCTTATTGCATTGTTCTGCAATGTACAGAAATTCATCCTTGTCTACAGCCACAGATTCTGGTGCATATAGGTCACCATCTTCTTCCCCATAGTTACCAAACAGATAAAGGAATTGACAATCTTGATTGAAGACCTGTATACGATTGTTGTTGATGTCTGGTACATACAGTCTTCCTTGTCTGCTGACACAAAGACATACAGGTCCATTGAATTGAGCTGGTACAGTTCCATAGCTGCCTACTGTAGTGATGTATTTACCATTCTGGGTGTATTTACAGATACAGTGAGTTGTCTTGTCAGTGTCATCACCTTCACCATCATAGTCAGTCACATAAACAGCACCATCTACAGGACTGATTGCTATACACCGTGGATACTTCATTTCTTTCTGTCCAAAGCATCTGATAAGGTTTCCATCCTTGTCACTTACAACTATCTGCTTATTACCCAAATCTGTCATGAAATAATTTCCATCATCTGACACTGCTACATCCCATGGTATGAAGGCATTCTTAAACTGAGTGAATGTAATAAATCTAACATGATTTCCATCTCTATCTATGACTTGTATCCTATTATTCCAACTATCAGCAACAACAAATTGTCTTCTTTTGTTCATGATAACACCAGATGGCCCATAAAAGCATCCTTTCCTACTACCAGACTTCCCCAGTGTCTTCACCAATCTTTTGGTGACAGGAATACTGAAAGGTGATCCTTGTATTAGTTGATCTCCAATTGCCATGGTAACTTGATGTCTACCTTCCATTCCTCCTCTGACAGTGAACACTAGTGTACCATCTCTGTTGTCAGTTACTTTGACATCTTCTCTTGTTCCATCTGGTTTTCTCATCTCAACCTTCACAGCTGGTGTTGGTATGACTTGTCTTCCCTGGCTGTCTTTGGTTCTGATCACTATGTCACCTGACTCTCCTTCTAGTAGCTTTGATGGAAGTTTGTCAACAGTACACTTGGAGGCACATATCTCGGACATTGTTGTTTTCACTCTACCAGTATCACTGTGATAACCACTTGACCTTTGACCCATGTAGGAGCCTACCACATTTCTGGTGTCAGTTGCCATGTCACTTTTCTCTGTCTTTCTGCACAGCAATCCCAGCATGCCCTGTCCTGGAACCTCTGTACCTGGCTTAAATTCAATTACTTCTGGTTTAATGTTTGGGTTTGTTTCCATGGTGATAAGGGCTTCAATATGCTGCACTGTTTGCTGTTTATTGGTGATCAGCTGAGCAGCACTCCCATGATGCATCAGTGCTTCTAGATAACCACATGTACTTGAAATGTTGCCATGTTTCATTTCCCATTCATCTATTTGGACTTCAGCAGTTTTTACTTTCTGTCCATACTCTGACTTCAACTCCTCTACCAATCTCTTCTCTTCCTTCCTTATTTTCTGTACCATCTCTTCTGCTTTCTTTCTCACCTTCTTTTCTTCTTCCTGACACCGTACCTGTAGTTGGTTTCTGGTCTGTTTGACTTCTGATCTACATCTTTCAGTTTCCTTTTCTTTCTTTCTCAGCTTTGTCAACATGTCCTTCAACTGTATGATGTACTTATCTGCTGCCTCTTTGAGTTCTTTGTGGACATGTTTCTCACTGCGATGTTTAATCATGGCACAGTCAGTACACATAGTGACTTGACAGCTCTCACAGAAGTATTTGACTTCATTCTCTGGGTGAACATTGCAGTAGACTTTTTGTGGTAGTAAACGACTAGTAGACCTTCCTTCTTTATACTCTTCTACTGTAATAATGGTATGATTTCTAGTCACTTTAGCTCTTCTATGGGCCTTAGTACATGAATGACAAAAATTTATATTACAATCTACACACCTGTTTGTTGCTGTGTTTTCATCACATCCTTCACAAAGCCCTGGTTCTGATACATCAGTTGGATGACACCTCCCTACTATGTCAAGCAGTGAGTTCATGAAGAAGTTGGCTTTAAGTCCAGGAACACCATTTTGAGGTAATTCACAGGGTGTATCACAGACCAAGCACTGCAACCTGCCTTTTCTTTCAACAATCTTGATCAGACATTCTTGACAAAATGTATGATCACATGGTAGTACTTTAGGATTCTGGTACTCCTCTAAACAGATTGTACAGGAAAGGTAATCATCTCCAAGTTCTTTTAGAAATGTTTCCAAATCTGGAATCGCAGTCGCCATGTTGGTCAATGGTATGTAAAACTATAAATCTTAGTAGAAACTTCTCAGAGAACTGTCTAACTTGTGAGTATTTTACAGCTGTAATCACAGCTACTTTGTATTGTTTAGTGTGTTGCCATGGTTCCCTGATGAAACTTCAAACACTTAAAGGCTCCTGTGAGAGTTAACTAAAATGTCAATCATTAATTCATTCAACTGGACGTGACAAAAGTGACATAGTTTGGTAGTCTGAATGTTATTGTGTACAAAAGTCAAATAATTCATTTACTAAATCATTTATTAGTGTGCCTGGTCTTGTAAATACATAAATATGCACTCATTTCTTTACCTGCATGTACGGACTAAGACTAATACACTATATAGAATAATGAGTTATCATAAAAAGATTAATTCATTCAACTAAATCATGATTTATATTGTACCTAGTCTTGTACGTAATTACATAGTACATGACTTTGTATTTAGTCAAGTTATTTTACATACTCCATCTATATTGTGTCTGAACTATTGGTCAAAATATTCACTTGTTCTTTTAGCTGTATGCATTTAGACTTAGACCAGTAAATATTCAGATTAGAATAATGAGAAATATTACAAAAAGATTTTGACCTGCATTCAACTATTAAAAAAATAATGATTTGTATATTCATGTAACTTGTATGTTTGTGCAGACTATAACCAGACTTGCATTAATAATTGAACATTTTATGATATTGGTTCACCAACATAAAGTCTCCTGTGACAGGTCAAAGGGCATGCATTGTTTACTGTACACTCTGAGCACTGTGAAAGTTTTGTCATAGTTTAGTTGACAAGGTAAAGTCAGTGGCTGTAAAAAAAGTCAAGTAGTTCTATCAGCTAAATATTTGGATTGTGTCTACAGTAATTTACTACAAAACAAGATGACCATACAGTTTCAATTAGGCAAAGCAACACATGAAAAGTTATAGATGATAAACTTCCTCTTGGAAAATTTCTTGATTATACAGTAAACAGTCCCCTAGCAGTTGGTTAAAAGATTGTACTGTATTCACTTCATTTCTGTATGTTAATCTTTGTATGCTATAGCCAGACTTGCAGTTATAATTGCCCTGTATAATTGAACATTTTATGATATTGGTTCACCACGAGTGTGAAGCTACCATCATATTTATATTCATCTTCACTTTCAAAAGTTGACCTCTACGATCAATGTGAATATGATGATAGCTTACACATTCATCATCAGATTCGAAGTACTTCCGAATGGGTACGAACATGTGTTCAAAACATCACATATCCTTCATTGGCAGGTTGAAATCATGTGATTGTAATTACTTTTCACTTGATTTGCCTGGATTTGCATGCTTTCTTCTTATATAAAAAACTGCCATATTGCTTGCTATGGTATGTTGTTATACAATGAAATATTCTACCTCACCATTCCAGAGGTACTACGGATTACGTGAGATAGCGTTTATGTACCCACAAGTCAATGCGTTAGTATTACCAATTGTCTACATGTATCTGTGAACAGAAATAAACATTTTTAGGATTGAATCTGCCTTGTTTCATCTGACAGTGATGTTGATTTGTGTTCACAGAGATAAAATGTATCGTAATAGCACAACTGACTTGAGGTTCATAGTACAATTGGCCTGGTGTATGTATGTGTGTGTGTATGTATGTATGTATAAGTATGTGAGCATGTATGTATGTATGTGTGTATGTATGTATAAGTATGTGAGCATGTATGTATGTATGTATGTATGTATGTATGTGTGTATGTACTATGTATGTATGTATGTATGTATGTATGTATTATGTATGTATGTATGTATGTGTATGTATGTATGTATGTATGTATGTATGTATTGAATTGAATTGAATTTATTTGGGTAAAAATTTATATAAGTACATATTAAAATACAAGGATAAAAATCATCGAGTATAACACATAAAAGTATTTTTAACCAGATTTCAACTGAATGGCTTCTGTAAGGACAAAGTTTTGAGATTGTCGTTCCTACAGACAATTTATTGTTGGAATACAACAGAACATATGCAATAAGTTATTTTTTTCTCATTCATTGCTATTTGCCCATTGCTATTAGTGATCTCCTGGCTAACCACAACATGTAACGTGAAGCTTTATAGAACGTTGTAGCATAGCACTCATCGTAGAAAGAGTTTTAAAGGCCAAAAAAAATTGTTTCTGGTCAGTTAAAGTACCCTCTTCCCTCGTTATTTTTTTCGATAAGCCAATTCAGTCAGCAGATGAAAGGGAACACACAAAAGTAACTCTCCCTACATTAATTGCCACTTCAATGAAGACAACTGCAGAACTAATCATGAACTACCCCATGACATACACACTTGCTGTAAAGTACTAAATATAAAGAACAGTAACTGCAATGATAAGTAGATTGATTAACATTTGTTGAGAATGTAAAAAAAAAAAAATCGCATTGTCGCACCACTTTAGACAACATTTCTTGATGAGAAACTATGTTTTCCTTTTTACATACATACATACATACATACATACATGCATACATACATACATACATACATACACATACATACACATACATACATACATACATACGTACATGCATACATACATACATACATACATATACATACGTACATACATACACACATACATACATACATACATACATACATACATACATACATACATACACACACATACATACATACACACATACATACACACATACATACACACACACATACATACATACATACATACATACATACATACATACATACATACATGCAAATGTTAATCTCCCTACATCGATGTCTAATTCTGGCCTAATGTTAATCTTTCTCCATCAATGTCTAATTCGACTGGCCTACTGCCATCAGTGAGGTATGTAAGGGTCACATAATTAACAAAATGCATGTAAAAGTGCTCATCGCTCACATACCTCCATCAGTAGTGGCCACTTTGGCTTTCTCAATGCTATCGACAAATAAAATCATAAACATGCACATTGTATTATTGTTAGATAATTAATTCCATCTTTATTGCATATTACAACATGCCATAGCAAGCATGGTAAAGCATAGTATACAATAACATACAGAAATCAAGTGAATACAATACGTAATAGTCAACGAGTTTGGGAGGGTTATGTGCCAATAAACGAGGGGGCATAGCCCCGAGTTTTTGGCACATAACCCTACCGAACAAGTTGTCTATCTTACTTATACTACGGTGTGATTGGCTCAAACGGATCTTTTTCAAAATTTTGTGTAATTTGTTGCATGCAAATTGAGTGCTGAGCGTAATATGGGTCACATCTCTAAGAAAGAATGGGTTATGGCTCCATATAACCAACCAAAATCAAGGCCTCTGATTGGCCAAGTCGGTCTAGCCATAGTATAAAGTCATTTAGCCAACTGCTGGAGGACTGTTTACATCAACAAGAAATTTTCCATGAGGTTTAGTTTATCATCATCAGAGGTCAAAATATGCAAAAATTTACTTTTGTCATTTAAGGAATTACAGATTGGAAGAACAGTTTTATATTGTCCTGATGTTAGTTTCCGCATCCACTATTTCTTTCTCGAGTTCACTATTTTCACGATTTTTTTTCTTGAATACATATTTAAAAAAGTTTAGGGCCGGCATGAAAAACTAGATGGGAGTCAGGTAACTGAAAGCAGACAGCTTCTTTTTTTGACAACTGAGATGTTGATAAGTTAATAAAAATTTATTTCTAATGTGAGATATATAGTGCTGGGTTTCTGGTCTACAGTATTTTATTGTGTTTACAATCATGTGTTTATATTACATCGATCATAGTGGTGTGACTGACCATCATGGTTTTATGTTTACATCGATCGTAGTGGTGTAACCGCTACAGTTGTCATCATGGTTTACATGATATAAAACCTGTGATGTCACACCTGTGAACATTCATTGGGGGGGGGGGGGGGGGGTTGCCCTAAATGAATGCGTTTGTTGAGCTTGTGCAACATTGTGTGAAAATGTCCCTAAAGTTTCTGAGTAGTAAGAGTCAATTATTTATATATGTAATACTTAATATGAAATAAGGAAACGTTATGCTTTCAGTGATATATATTTCTTGGTTACTATGGTGATAGCTATTGTAAGTTTCTGAGTAATATAATTAATTCTTCATTTGAAATAAGGAAATGTTATACTTTCAGTGATATAAATCTGTTGGTTACTATGGTGATAGCTAAGTAGGTTTCTGAGTAATATATAACTAGTAATTCTTAATTTGAAATAAGGAAACATACTTTCAATGATGCTATGAATGCCTTGGTTACTATGGTGATAAGCTAAGTAAGATTCTGAGTAATATAATAAGTAATTCTTAATTTGAAATAAGGAAACATATTTTCAATGATGCTATGAATGCCTTGGTTGCTATGGTGATAAGCTATGTAAGTCTCTGTGTAATACGATTAACACAAGTAATTGTAATTTGTAATTACATGTACTATGAAAATAGAATAATACAGAAAACATTTGGAAGTATCATGGTCTGTGAAGTACTGGTGCTATAGTTAAATTATAACCATTGCACTTCTGAACACCAGTTAAATTTTGTTAGCATACGTACAAGTTAATTACAACCCATAACACTAAAGTAAAATGTTTTCTTTATGTACCACAATATAGCATCCCTATCACTGTTTCATTTGCTAATTGACCACATTAGAAAGGCCACATACTTACTAAGGCTTGTAAATAAACCAATTGAAACAGTATATTTCACACTTGATATGAATGCTATAAATGAGTGTAGCACATAGAGAAAGTGTTTTACTTCAGTGTTACTTGTTGTAATATGAATGCTATAAATTTGTGTAGCACATAGAGAAAGTGCTTTACTTCAGTGTTACTGGTTGTAATATGAATGCTATAAATTTGTGTAGCACATAGAGAAAGTGCTTTACTTCAGTGTTACTTGTAATATGAATGCTATAAATGAGTGTAGCACACAGTGAAAGACTAGTGCTTTACTTCAGTGTTACTTGTTGTGTGTAAGTTTAATAATGTGATTCGAATTTGTGATCATATGTGGATACTAAAATTTTAACCAATACACACAACATACATGTATTTTTGATATGGTGAGAGCTTTTGACTACAAACTGTCAGTTATGTTCAATCTGTGATAGAGGGCGCTGTTGATAAGCTGAGAGCTTTTGACTACAAACTGCCTGTTTTGTTCAATCTATGATATAGGACACTGTTGATAAGCTGAGAGCTTTTGACTGCAAACTGTCAGTTTTGTTCACTCCATGGTAGATGTAGACGCTGTTTATGATCATTGGTTTTCAGAATCAAGAATTCCACAGCTGAATTCTACATCTGGTAGTAAGTATTGGTACTACTGCATACACACAATGTGAAACTGTTTATGGTTCACAGGATCTTGTAATTTTCAGATAGTGGTGATGTCTACATGTTAACTCAGGTGTTCAAGTTAAGTGTCAGCTGGGTATAAAGTTATAGATAATTTATTCAGTAGCAGTTGAAATAGTGATTGTACAATGGAAATAACAATTTTGGATTAATTTAATTCGACCTGGTTTGGCAGTTTAATGAAGGAGTTGCCATGGCTATTGAGTTCCATAGACTCTTGGAGACTGATATGTTCATTTACAGTCATCAGGAAACTAAGTTTCTTCCATTGTTATCATTGTGGTCACTGTATATATTTATATTGGCTACAGTTTGACAACATTTAGGAATGAAGTATCTCAATAATCCTCTAAGTCTTAGATGTGTGGTTGTTACAAAATATTGCTTCTAGCAATGTTCATCACATACAGATGAGATTGATGCTGACTTTATGGTTTCTTTCTTCATTGAGTGAAGACCTTCAGACAGTCACTTTTATAGTCTGCGACAACAACTTTGACAGGCCAGTCATCAGTTAGTGTCACAGAAACTGGTAACACCAATCCATCTTCTTCTCTATCAATACGACGTATGAATTCACCCTTCTTGTCAAATTTCTGTACTCTCTTGTTGCATTGTTCTGCAATGTACAAAAATTCATCCTTGTCTACAGCCACTGATTCTGGCCCGTACAGTTCACCATCTTCTTTCCCATAGTCACCAAACTGATACAGGAATTGACAATCTTGATTGAAGACCTGTATACGATGGTTGTTGATGTCTGGTACATACAGTCTTCCTTGTCTGCTGACACAAAGACATACAGGTCCTTTGAATTGAGCTGGTCCAGTTCCATAGCTGCCTCCTGTAGTGATGTATTTACCATTCTGGGTGTATTTACAGATACAGTGTGATGTCTTGTCAGTGTCCTTAGCTTTAGCATCATAGTCAGTCACATAAACAGCGCCATCTACAGGGCTGATAGCTATACCTAATGGATACTTCATTTCTTTCTGTCCAAAGCATCTGATAAGGTTTCCATCCTCGTCACTTATAACTATCTGCTTATTACCCCAATCTGTCATGAAATAATTTCCATCATCTGACACTGCTACATCCCTTGGTTTGAATTCATTCTCAAACTGAGTGAATGTAATAAATCTAATATGATTTCCATCTCTATCTATGACTTGTATCCTATTATTCCCTGCATCAGCAACAACAAATTGTCTTCTTTTGTTCATGATGACACCAGTTGGTCTATCAAAGCATCCTTTCTTACTCCCCTTCTTCCCCAGTGTCTTCACCAATCTTTTGATGACAGGAATACTGAAAGGTGATCCTTGTATTAGTTGATCTCCAATTGCCATGGTAATTTGATGTTTACCTTCCATTTCTCCTCTGACAGTGAATACTAGTGTACCATCTCTGTTGTCAGTTAATACTTTGACATCTTCTCTTGTTCCATCTGGTTTTCTCATCTCAGCCTTCACAGCTGGTGTTGGTATGACTTAAGTCTTCCCTGGCTGTCTTTGGTTCTGATCACTACGTCACCTGACTCTCCTTCTAGTAGCTTTGATGGAAGTTTGTCAACAGTACACTTGGAGGCACATATCTCAGACATTGTTGTTTTCAGTCTACCAGTATCACTGGGATAACTGCTTGACCTTTGACCCATGTAGGAGCCTACCACATTTGTGGTTTCTGTTGCCATGTCACTTTTCTCTGTCTTTCTGCACAGCAATCCCAGCATGCCCTGTCCTGGAACTTCTATAGCTGGCTTAAATTCAATTACTTCTGGTTTAATGTTTTGGTTTGTTTCCATGGTGATAAGGGCTTCAATATGCTGTACCGTTTGCTGTTTATTGGTCATCAGCTGAGCAGCACTCCCATGATGCATCAGTGCTTCTAGATAACCACATGTACTTGAAATGTTGCCATGTTTCATTTCCCATTCATCTATTTGGACTTCAGTAGTTTTTACTTTCTGTCCATACTCTGACTTCAACTCATCTACCAATCTCTTCTCTTCCTTCCTCATTTTCTGTACCATCTCTTCTGCTTTCTTTCTCACCTTCTTTTCTTCTTCCTGACACCATACCTGTAGTTGGTTTCTGGTCTGTTTGACATCTGATTTACATCTTTCAGTTTCCTTTTCTTTCTTTCGCAGCTTTGCCACCATTTCCTTCAACTGTATGATGTACTTATCTGCTGCCTCTTTGAGTTCTCTGTGGACATGTTTCTCACTGCGATGTTTAATCATGGCACAGTCAGTACACATAGTAACTTGACAGCTCTCACAGAAGTATTTAACTTCATTCTCTGGGTGAACATTACAGTAGACTTTTTGTGGTAGTAAACGACTAGTAGACCTTCCTTCTTTATACTCTTCTACTGTAATAATGGTATGATTTCTAGTCACTTTAGCTCTTCTATGGGCCTTAGTACATGAAGGACAAAAATTGATATTACAATCTACACACCTGTTTGTTGCTATGTTTTCATCACATCCTTCACAAAGTCCTGGTTCGGATACATCAGTTGGATGACACCTCCCAACTATGTCAAGGAGTGAGTTCATGAAGAAGTTGGCTTTAAGTCCAGGAACTCCATTTTGAGGTAATTCACAGGGTGTATCACAAACCGAGCACTGCAACCTACCTTTTCTTTCAACAATCTTGATCAGACATTCTTGACAAAATGTATGATCACATGGTAGCACTTTAGGATTCTTGTACTCCTCTAAACAGATTGTACAGGAAAGGTAATCATCTCCAAGTTCTTTTAGAAATGTTTCCAAATCTGGAATCGCAGTCGCCATGTTGGCCAAATAAATGTCAGTATGAAACTTCTCAGAGGACCCTCTAACTTGTGAGCATTTTACAGCTGTAATCACAGTTACTTTGTATTGTTTAGTGTGTTGCCATGGTTCACTGATGAAACTTCAAACACTTAAAGGCTCCTGTGAGAGTTCACTGAAAGGTCAAGCATTTTTCAACTGGCCACAGTGAAACACTAGGTGACCTAGTTTGGTAGACAATGAAGTCTGAATCTGTTATTGTCTACAAAAGTCAAATAGTTCATTCAGCTACCAGTACATCATGATTTATATTATGCCTGGCATTGTAAATATACAGTACATGTATTTAGTTTATGTGTGTACACAATATATATCTTGTATCTGAGCTACTAACCAAAATATGAACTCATTTCTTTAACTTTACATAATAGACTAAATACTGACTTTATACATAAAAAGATTTTGACAAAAGTCAAACACTTCATTCATTCAACTAAATAATGATTTCTATATTTTTGTAACTTGTGATGTCTAGTGATGCAAAAATTCCTAATGTACATTTCAGTTCAACAAGTGTTTGTTTTCTCAAGTTAATAATGATTTATATTGTGTCTGGGGTGATTTTTCAAGTAGTTAGACGTGATAAAATTGTTTTAATTCCAAAATAAATACCACATCTCCTTCCATACGGTCACTTTAACTTGAACTTGAATAAAGATCGAGTGCTTTTGAACTGAACTTCATCACACACACAAACAAACTTGTAAATTGTGAAGTCCAGAAGCTTATCTATGTAGTGATGGCGTGCCTTGAAGAAAATTCCAATGAATAGCGCCCTCTATACACTTGTACCAGAATGTGCCACTCTCTATATAATTTGTTCAGGCTGATTTGTTTTGGTTCATTTTGCATTTCGTCACTCAAGTCACATGATCACTCAAGTCACATGATCAGTCTGAGATAACTGAAAGGATGAACATTCAAACTATTGTTTTGACATTGATAAAAAGAAAACCAAACATGGATAAGATTATGGTGACCTAACCCCATCACTCTATATTTCTTGTCCATCGTGTTACAGACCAGCTAGTACAGACCAAGGTTTTGTATATTACTTTCATATTAACCTCTGTTTACCTTATCAACTCAAACTGATGCAGTGAATGGTTGCCTAGTTACAACATTAGCTGATGAATACATCACTCACTCACTCAGTCACTTACTCAAATAAATACACATCATAGTTTGCATGTAATCTGAATCACAGAGAATGAAATTTAATAATCAGTTATATGAATATATTAAACATCATCTAAATGTCTACTCTCGTAACATAGTAAGGGGAGACATCTAAAGATTGGTGTAGAGTAAAAACTAATTACTGATACCCTTAGTTGGTGTGGTGGGGTGAGACCAAAATAAGTTTTCATCACAAAATATTTTAGTCTCAACAAAGCCAAAATGTAAACACTTTATATTGGGTAAAATCAAAAGATGGGGAAAAAGTTATTACAGGGAGATAATGTTGATAATATTGTTTTACCATGAGAGAAATTCTTCTCTAATAAAATTGTATTTTTATCAGATTAAGTATGACATAGTTTTGAAATACTGCAAATAAAATGTACAAAATATCCCCAAGTGGTGGGCCAGGTCTGAGTTAAAACTGAAATAATTTATTTGTTTTCATGTGACACCTATCTTTTGAAGTCTCCCCTAAGCAATTCATTAATTTCTGTGTAAAAAATACAAAATGTAGCACAATAGATATAGTAGTAGTCTTGGTTACCCAGAATCCCACTGCTGGGGACTCATGTGACAGCTACTACCATCCAGACGAGACTCTGGGGAAACGTAATCCAAAGTTGCCAACACCGGAAGACACAGTCATGAAAAATGGGCTTACAAGTTACAAGGCATTTTAGTTGTAAATAAGATGTATCAGTCACTAGAGATATGATAACCTGTCATGAAGGTACCTGGTTCATTCAGCCTGCAATGTTGGACATGAAATATTCCCTAGCATGCACTGCTTTGGGAAAGAGATCTGGTGTGGGCGACTTTAGATCACATTTCCCCAAACTCTTGTCTGGGTGGTCTTGTATTAGAGCCCCAGCACTGAGAGTCTTGGTAACTGAGACTACAATATAGTTGTTACAAAAAGAGCCATCCCACCATTGAGGGCACTGTTCTGCATTCTCTGCCAGTTGTCATTCTTCTCAACGTGTCTGCTTATTCACTGTGCTGGTTTTATGACATTTTTTGTAGCAAATATCAGAATTTAAAAAAATTATATTCAATTTTTGAATGATTAATCACATTTCTTTTGAAATCGTACACATATTTTACGCTTTTTTACATATATATTTGAATACAAGTATTGACCAAAAATCAAGAATAGTTTAAATTTGTGCTGAAAAGTTTGTAGATAATCACCGATAGTGATTTTCTACTCAGTTTACCCCTCCCCACCCTATCCACCCCACCTCCAGTGAAACAGTACAGCTCAGTAGTAAGGCTATCAGGGATGATATAGATATCTACGTTACTATGGTGATAGCTACGTAAGTTTCTGAGTAATAAGAGTAACTTATTTATATATATGTAATTCTTAAAGTGACAATATGGATGAGGATTGGGTATTTATTTTGGATTTTTAATTTATAAAACAATTTTGTCATGGCTTACTACTTAAAAAATCAATGTGAAACAACATATGCCAAGTCTGTAATTCAGTATATTACAAAAGATTAATAAATGTGTAAAACAAATTTTTAATTTTTTTGCAATGTATTGAGTTGCAAACACAGACTTTGTCAATATTATTTCATGCTGATTTTTGAAGGAGGAAGTCATGATAAAATTGTTTTGTATCCAAAATAAATACCTAATCCTAATCCATGTTGTCACTTAATATGAAATAAGGAAATATTATACTTTCAGTGATATAAGGTTCTTGGTTACTATGGTGATATCTAAGTAGGTTTCTGAGTAATACAACAAGTAATTCTTAATTTGGAATAAGGAAATATACTTTCAGTGATGATAACATTGTACCATATGTCCACTGTAGATCATTAAGGCACAATTTAGAAGCAAAGAATTCCACTCCAGTTGTCTTAGTCTGTAAGATACAGCTATGTTGTTCAGTCCTTTTAGACTTAAATTTCACCACTGGCTGAAATAACCCCTGTCAGACTTGAATTTAACCACTTGCTGAAATAACCCCTGTCAGACTTGAATTTAACCACTTGCTGAAATAACCCCTGTCAGACTTGAATTTAACCACTTGCTGAAATAACCCCTGTCAGACTTGAATTTAACCACTTGCTGAAATAACCCCTGTCAGACTTGAATTTAACCACTTGCTGAAATAACCCCTGTCAGACTTGAATTTAACCACTGACTGAAATAACCCCTGTCAGACTTAAATTTAACCACTGACTGAAATAACCCATGTCAGACTTAAATTTAACCACTGACTGAAATAACCCATGTCAGTCTTAAATTTAACCACTGACTGAAATAACCCATGTCAGACTTAAATTGTACCACTGGCTGAAATAACCCATGTCAGACTTAAATTGTACCACTGGCTGAAATAACCCATGTCAGACTTAAATTTAACCACTGACTGAAATAACCCATGTCAGACTTAAATTTAACCACTGACTGAAATAACCCCTGTCAGACTTAAATTTAACCACTGACTGAAATAACCCATGTCAGACTTAAATTTAACCACTGACTGAAATAACCCATGTCAGACTTAAATTGTACCACTGGCTGAAATAACCCATGTCAGACTTAAATTTAACCACTGGCTGAAATAACCCATGTCAGACTTAAATTGTACCACTGGCTGAAATAACCCATGTCAGACTTAAATTGAACCACTAGCTGATTACATTATTGGCATATGATGTCATATCTTTACAGACTACATGTTGTCTTAATGCACTGTAACACAGAATCTGAGTATATTCACCAATTTGTAATGGTTAGTGTCATGATTCTTATCTCACTTAATATCAAATACAGAATCTTTATCTGGTTGTGCTGTCATTTAAAGCTCAAAGTTATGATTTCAAGCATCATAATTGTCATCAGTTTGAAAAGAGATGAGTTCAGATAACATTTCAGTACATAAGTAGTCTTGTCGACTGTCACTGTCAGCAAAGAATTCCACTTCAGTTGTCCCCCACACACAGGACTGTCACTGTCAGCAAAGAATTCCACTTCAGTTGTCCCCCACACACAGGACTGTCACTGTCAGCAAAGAATTCCACTTCAGTTGTCCTCCACACACAGGACTGTTTGCTGCCAGCAAAGAATTCCACTAAGACTAAGGTTGTCCTCCCCACACAGGACTGTTACTGTCGGCAAAGCTTTTGACTGCAAACTGTCAGTTTTGTTCAGCAGTGACTCTATGATAGAGGGCGCTGTTGATATTAAGCTGAGAGCTTTTGACGGTTAGCTGTCAGTTTTGTTCACTCCATGGTAGATGTATAGATGCTGTTTATGATCATTGGTTTTGAGAATCAAGAATTCCACAGCTGAATTCTACATCTGGTAGTCACTGTCAAAGTATTGGTACTACTGTATGCACACAATGTGAAACTGTTAATGGTTCACAGGATCTTGTAATTTTCAGATAGTGGTGATGTCTACATGTTGACTCAGGTGTTCAAGTTAAGTGTCAGCTGGGTATAATGGTATAGATACTTCATTCAGTAGCAGTTGAAATAGTGATTGTACAATGGAAATAACAATTTTGGATTAATTTAATTCGACCTGGTTTGGCAGTCTAATGGAGGAGTTGCCATGGTTATTTGAGATCCATAGACTCTTGAAGATATGATTATTTCTAGTCATCAGGAAACTTTAATTTCTTCCATTGTTATAACATTATGGTCTCTGTATATATTTATATTGGCGACAGTTTGACAACATTTAGGAATGAAGTATCTCAATAATCCTCTAAGTCTTAGATGTGTGGTTGTTACAAAATATTGTTTCTGGCAATGTTCATCACATACAGATGGGATTGATGTTGACTTTATGGTTTCTTTCTTCATTGAGTGAAGACCTTCAGACAGTCACTGTCGAAGTCTACTACAACAACTTTGACAGGCCAGTCATCAGTTAGTGCCACAGAACATGGCCACACCAATCCATCTTCTTCACTATCAATACGACATATTAATTCACCCTTCTTGTCAAATTTCTGTACTCTCTTATTGCGTTGTTCTGCAATGTACAGAAATTCATCCTTGTCTACAGCCACAGATTGTGGCCCATACAGGTCACCATCTTCTTTCCCATAGTCACCAAACTGATACAGGAATTGACAATCTTGATTGAAGACGTGTATACGATGGTTGTTGATGTCTGGTACATACAGTCTTCCTTGTCTGCTGACACAAAGATGTGTAGGTCCTCTGAATTGAGCTGGTCCAGTTCCAAAGCTGCCTACTGTAGTGATGTATTTACCATTCTGGGTGTATTTTCTGATACAGTGTGTTGTCTTGTCAGTGTCAACACCTTTAGCATCATAGTCAGTCACATAAACAGTGCCATCTACAGGGCTGATAGCTATACCTAATGGAGACTTCATTTCTTTCTGTCCAAAGCATCTGATAAGGTTTCCATCCTCGTCACTTACAACTATCTGCTTATTACCATCATCTGTCATGAAATAATTTCCATCATCTGACACTGCTACATCCCATGGTTTGAATTCATTCTTAAACTGAGTGAATGTAATAAATCTAATGTGATTTCCATCTCTATCTATGACTTGTATCCTATTATTCCATTTATCAGCAACAACATATTGTCTTCTTTTGTTCATGATGACACTGTTTGGTCCATTAAAGCATCCTTTCTTACTCCCCTTCTTCCCCAGTGTCTTCACCAATCTTTTGGTGACAGGAATACTGAAAGGTGATCCTTGTATTAGTTGATCTCCAATTGCCATGGTAACTTGATGTGTACCTTCTTTTTCTCCTTTGACAGTGAATACTAGTGTACCATCTCTGTTGTCAGTTACTTTGACATCTTCTCTTGTTCCATCTGGTTTTCTCATCTCAGCTTTCACAGCTGGTGTTGGTAATATGACTTGTCTTCCCTGGCTGTCTTTGGTTCTGATCACTATGTCACCTGACTCTCCTTCTAGTAGCTTTGTTGGAAGTTTGTCAACAGTACACTTGGAGGCACATATCTCAGACATTGTTGTTTTGACTCTACCAGTATCCCTGGGATAACTGCTTGACCTTTGACCCCTGTAGGAGCCTGGCAAATTTCTGGTGTCAGTTGCCATGTCACTGTTCTCTGTCTTTCTGCACAGCAATCCCAGCATGCCCTGTCCTGGAACTTCTGTAGCTGGCTTAAATTCAATTACTTCTGGGTTAATGTTTGGGTTTGTTTCCATGGTGATAAGAGCTTCAATATGCTGTATTGTTTGTTCTTTATTGGTCATCAGCTGAGCAGCACTCCCATGATGCATCAGTGCTTCTAGATAACCACATGTACTTGAAATATTACCATGTTTCATTTCCCATTCATCTATTTGGACTTCAGCAGTTTTCACTTTCTGTCCATACTCTGACTTCAACTCATCTACCAATCTCTTCTCTTCCTTCCTTATTTTCTGTACCATCTCTTCTGCTTCCTTTCTCACCTTCTTTTCTTCTTCCTGACACTGTACCTGTAGTTGGTTTCTGGTCTGTTTGACTTCTGATCTACATCTTTCAGTTTCCTTTTCTTTCTTTCTCAGCTTTGTCAACATGTCCTTCAACTGTATGATGTACTTATCTGCTGCCTCTTTGAGTTCTTTGTGGACATGTTTCTCACTGCGATGTTTAATCATGGCACAGTCAGTACACATAGTGACTTGACAGCTCTCACAGAAGTATTTGACTTCATTCTCTGGGTGAACATTGCAGTAGACTTTTTGTGGTAGTAAACGACTAGTAGACCTTCCTTCTTTATACTCTTCTACTGTAATAATGGTATGATTTCTAGTCACTTTAGCTCTTCTATGAGACTTTGTACATGGAGGACAAAAATTGATATTACAATCTACACACCTGTTTGTTGCTGTGTTTTCGTCACATCCTTCACAACGTCCTGGTTCCGATACATCAGTTGGTTGACACCTTCCAACTATGTCAAGCAGTGAGTTCATGAAGAAGTTGACTTTAAGTCCAGGAACTCCATTTTGAGGTAATTCACAGGGTGTATCACAGACCGAGCACTGCAACCTGCCTTTTCTTTCAACAATCTTGATCAGACATTCTTGACAAAATGTATGATCACATGGTAGCACTTTAGGATTCTTGTACTCCTCTAAACAGATTGTACAGGAAAGGTAATCATCTCCAAGTTCTTTTAGAAATGTTTCCAAATCTGGAATTGCAGTCGCCATGTTGGCCAGTCACAGGTGTATAAGACTAAATCTCAGTAGAAACTTCTCAGAGAACCCTCTAGCTTGTGAGTATTTTACAGCTTAATCACAGCTACTTTGTATTGTTTAGTGTGTTGCCATGGTTCACTGATGAAACTTCAAACACTTAAAGGCTCCTGTGAGAGTTCACTAAAAGGTCAAACATTTTTCAACTGGCCACAGTGAAACACTAGGTGACCTAGTTTGGTAGACAATGAAGTCTGAATCTGTTATTGTCTACAAAAGTCAAATAGTTCATTCGGCTACCAGTACATCATGATTTATATTATGCCTGGCATTGTAAATATACAGTACATGTATTTAGTTTATGTGTGTACACAATATATATCTTGTATCTGAGCTACTAACCAAAATATGAACTCATTTCTTTAACTTTACATAATAGACTAAATACTGACTTTATACATAAAAAGATTTTGACAAAAGTCAAACACTTCATTCATTTTAACTAAATAATGATTTCTATATTTTTGTAACTTGTGATGTCTAGTGATGCAAAAATTCCTAATGTACATGTAGTTTGTGTTTCTCATAGTTTAGTAGACATTTCAGTTCAACAAGTGTTTGTGTCAAGTAGTTTTCTCAAGTTAATAATGATTTATATTGTGTCTGGGGTGATTTTTCAAGTAGTAAGACGTGATAAAATTGTTTTAACTCCAAAATAAATACCACATCTTCTTCCATAGGGCCACTTTAACTTGAACTTGAATAAAGATGGAGTGCTTTTGAACTGAACTTCATCACACACAAACAAACTTGTAAATTTTGAAGTCCAGAAGCTTATCTATGTAGTGATGGCGTGCCTTGAAGAAAATTCCAATGAATAGCGCCCTCTATACACTTGTACCAGAATGTGCCACTCTCTATGTAATTTGTACAGGCTGTATTATTTTGGTTCATTTTGCATTTAGTCACTCAAGTCACATGATCACTCAAGTCACATGATCACTCTGAGATAACTGAAAAGAAAACCAAACATGGATAAGATTACGGTGACCTTTAACCCCACCACTCTATATTTCTTGTCCATTGTGTTACAGACCAGCTAGTACAGATCAAGGTTTTGTATATCACTTGAATATTAACCTCTGTTTACCTTATCAACTCAAACTGATGCAGTGAATGAGCTTCACTCTCAGTAGTCAAGGACCTGGTTGCCTAGTAACAACATCAGCTGATGAATACATCACTCACTCACTCACTCACTCACTCCAATAAATACACATCATAGTTTGCATGTTCTGAATCACAGAGAATGAAATTTAATAATCAGTTATATGAATATATTAAACATTGTCTAAATGTCTACTCTCGTAACATAGTAAGGGGAGACATCTAAAGATTGGTGTAGAGTAAAAACTAATTACTGGTACCCTTAGTTGGTGTTGTGGGGGAGACCAAAATAAGTTTTCATCACAAAATATTTTAGTCTCAACAAAGCCAAATGTAAACACATAATATTGGTGAAAATCAAAAGATGGAAAAAAAAGTTATTACAGGGAGATAATGTTGATAATATTGTTTTACCATGAGAGAAATTCTTCTCTAATAAAATTGTATTTTTATCAGATTAAGTATGACATAGTTTTGAAATACTGCAAATAAAATGTATAAAATATCCCCAAGTGGTAGGCCAGGTCTGAGTTAAAACTGAAATAATTTATTTGTTTTCATGTGACACCTATCTTTTGAAGTCTCCCCGAAGCAATTCATTAATTTCTGTGTAAAAAATATAAAATGTAGTACAATAGATATTGTAGTAGTCTTGGTTACCCAGAATCCCACTGCTGGGAGCTCATACAGCTACTACCATCCAGACGAGAGTCTTGGGAAACATAATCCAAAGTTGCCAAAACCGGAAGTCACAGTCATGAAAAATAGGTTTACAAGTTACATTAGGCATGTTAGTTGTAAATAAGATATATCAGTCACTAGAGACATGATAACCTGTCGTGAAGGTACCTGGATCATTCAGCCTGCAATGTTGGACATGAAATATTCCACAGCATGCACTGCTCTGGGAAAGAGATCTGGTGTAGGTGACTTAATTTGGATCACATTTCCCCAGACTCTTGTCTGGTTGGTCATATAGTAGAGACCCAGCACTGAGAGTCTGGGTAACTGAGTGTAGTTGTTACAAAAAGAGCCATTCCCACCATTGAGGGCACTGTTCTGCATTCTCTGCTAGTTGTCATTCTTGTCAACTAGTCTCCATATTCACTCTGCTGGTTTTATGACATTTTTGTAGCAAATATCAGAATTTACAAATTTTATATACAATTTCTGAATGAGTAATCAAATGTCTTTTGAAAAGGTACACATATTTTACAATTCTTTACATAATAATTTATATTTGAATACAAGTATTGACCAAAAATCAAGAATAGTTGAAAATTGTGCTGAAGTTAGTAGATAATCACCGATAGTGATTTTCTACTTACTTTACCCCTCCCCACCCAATCCACCCCACCTCCAGTGAAATGGTACAGCTCATTAGTATTAGGCTATCAGTGATGATATAGATGGCTAGGTTACTATGGTGATAGCTACGTAAGTTTCTGAGTAATAAGAGTAACTTATTTATATATACATAATTCTTAAAAGTGACAATATGGATGAGGATTGGGTATTTATTTTGGATTTTTAATTTATCAAACAATTTTATCATGGCTTACTACTTAAAAAATCAATGTGAAACAACATATGCCAAGTCTGTAATTCAGTATATTACAAAAGATTAATAAATGTGTAAAACAAATTTTTAATTTTTTTGCAATGTATTGAGTTGCAAACACAGACTTTGTCAATATTATTTCATGCTGATTTTTGAAGGAGGAAGTCATGATAAAATTGTTTTGTATCCAAAATAAATACCTAATCCTAATCCATATTGTCACTTTAATATGAAATAAGGAAACATTATACTTTCAGTGATATAAGTTTCTTGGTTACTATGGTGATAGCTAAGGTTTCTGAGTAATACAACAAATAATTCTTAATTTGGAATAAGGAAATATACTTTCAGTGATGATAACATTGTACCATATGTCCACTGTAGATCAAGGCACAATTTAGAAGCAAAGAATTCCACTCCAGTTGTCTTTGACTGTAAGATACAGCTGTGTTGTTCAGTCCTGTTAGACTTAAATTTCACCACTGGCTGAAATAACCCCTGTCAGACTTAAATTTAATCACTGACTGAAATAACCCCTATCAGACTTAAATTGAACCACTGGCTGAAATAACCCCTGTCAGACTTAAATTTAACCACTGGCTGAAATAACCCCTGTCAGACTTAAATTTAACCACTGGCTGAAATAACCCCTGTCAGACTTAAATTTAACCACTGGCTGAAATAACCCCTGTCAGACTTAAATTTAACCACTGGCTGAAATAACCCCTGTCAGACTTAAATTTAACCACTGGCTGAAATAACCCATGTCAGACTTAAATTTAACCACTGGCTGAAATAACCCCTGTCAGACTTAAATTTAACCACTGGCTGAAATAACCCCTGTCAGACTTAAATTTAACCACTGGCTGAAATAACCCCTGTCAGACTTAAATTGAACCGCTGGCTGAAATAACCCCTGTCAGACTTAAATTTAACCACTGACTGAAATAACCCCTGTCAGACTTAAATTTAACCACTGACTGAAATAACCCCTGTCAGACTTAAATTTAACCACTGGCTGAAATAACCCCTGTCAGACTTAAATTTAATCACTGACTGAAATAACCCCTGTCAGACTTAAATTTAACCACTGACTGAAATAACCCCTGTCAGACTTAAATTTAACCACTGGCTGAAATAACCCCTGTCAGACTTAAATTTAACCACTGACTGAAATAACCCCTGTCAGACTTAAATTGAACCACTGGCTGAAATAACCCCTGTCAGACTTAAATTTAACCACTGGCTGAAATAACCCCTGTCAGACTTAAATTTAACCACTGGCTGAAATAACCCCTGTCAGACTTAAATTTAACCACTGGCTGAAATAACCCCTGTCAGACTTAAATTTAACCACTGGCTGAAATAACCCCTGTCAGACTTAAATTTAACCACTGGCTGAAATAACCCATGTCAGACTTAAATTTAACCACTGGCTGAAATAACCCCTGTCAGACTTAAATTTAACCACTGGCTGAAATAACCCCTGTCAGACTTAAATTTAACCACTGGCTGAAATAACCCCTGTCAGACTTAAATTGAACCGCTGGCTGAAATAACCCCTGTCAGACTTAAATTTAACCACTGACTGAAATAACCCCTGTCAGACTTAAATTTAACCACTGACTGAAATAACCCCTGTCAGACTTAAATTTAACCACTGGCTGAAATAACCCCTGTCAGACTTAAATTTAATCACTGACTGAAATAACCCCTGTCAGACTTAAATTTAACCACTGACTGAAATAACCCCTGTCAGACTTAAATTTAACCACTGGCTGAAATAACCCCTGTCAGACTTAAATTTAACCACTGACTGAAATAACCCCTGTCAGACTTAAATTTAACCACTGGCTGAAATAACCCCTGTCAGACTTAAATTTAACCACTAGCTGATTACATTATTGGCATATGATGTCATATCTTTACAGACTACATGTTGTCTTAATGCACTGTAACACAGGATCTGAGTATATTCACCAATTTGTAATGGTCAGTGTCATTATTCTCATCTCACTTAATATCAAATACAGAATCTTTATCTGGTTGTACCTGTCCCGTGCTGTCATTTAAAGCTCAAAGTTATGATTTCAAACATCAGAATTGTCAGTTAAGTGTTATCAGTTTGAAAAGAGATGAGTTAAGAATTCAGATAACAGTTGTCCCCCACACACAGGACTGTTACTGCCAGCAAATAATTCCACTACAGTTGTCCTCCACACACATGACAGTTACTGCCAGCAAAGAATTCCACTACAGTTGTCTTCCACACACAGGACTGTTACTGTCAGCAAAGAATTCCACTGCGGTTGTCCTCCACACACAGGACTGTTACTGTCGGCAAAGCTTTTGACTGCAAACTGTCAGTTTTGTTCAGCAGTGACTCTATGATAGAGGGTGCTGTTGATATTAAGCTGAGAGCTTTTGACGGTAAGCTGTCAGTTTTGTTCACTCCATGGTAGAGGGTGCTGTTGATAAGCTGAGAGCTTTTGACTGCAAACTGTCAGTTTTGTTCACTCCATGGTAGATGTAGACGCTGTTTATGATCATTGGTTTTGAGAATCAAGAATTCCACAGCTGAATTCTACATCTGGTAGTCACTGTCAAAGTATTGGTACTACTGCATACACACAATGTGAAACTGTTAATGGTTCACAGGATCTTGTAATTTTCAGATAGTGGTGACGTCTATACATGTTAACTCAGGTGTTCAAGTTAAGTGTCAGCTGGGTATAATGGTATAGATACTTTATTCAGTAGCAGTTGAAATAGTGATTGTACAATGGAAATAACAATTTTGGATTAATTTAATTCGACCTGGTTTGGCAGTTTAATGAAGGAGTTGCCATGGCTATTGAGTTCCATAGACTCTTGGAGACTGATATGTTCATTTATAGTCATCAGGAAACTTTAAGTTTCTTCCATTGTTATCATTGTGGTCACTGTATATATTTATATTGGCTACAGTTTGACAACATTTAGGAATGAAGTATCTCAATAATCCTCTAAGTCTTAGAGTGAGGTTATTACAAAATATTGTTTCTGGCAATGTTCATCACATACAGATGAGATTGATGTTGACTTTATGGTTTCTTTCTTCATTGAGTGAAGACCTTCAGACAGTCACTTTTATAGTCTGCGACAACAACTTTGACAGGCCAGTCATCAGTTAGTGTCACAGAAACTGGTAACACCAATCCATCTTCTTCTCTATCAATACGACGTATGAATTGACCCTTCTTGTCAAATTTCTGTACTCTCTTATTGCCTTGTTCTGTAATGTACAGAAATTCATCCTTGTCTACAGCCACAGATTCTGGCCAATACAGGTCACCATCTTCTTCTTCCTCCCCATTGTCACCAAACTGATACAGGAATTGACAATCTTGATTAAAGACCTGTATACGATGGTTGTTGAAGTCTGGTACATACAGTCTTCCTTGTCTGCTGACACAAAGACGTGTAGGTCCTTTGAATTGAGCTGGTCCACTTCCATAGCTGCCTACTGTAGTGACGTATTTACCATCCTGGGTGTATTTCCTGATACAATGTGTTGTCTTGTCAGTATCCTCACCTTTACCATCCCAGTCAGTCACATAAACAGCGCCATCTACAGGGCTGATAGCTATACCCCATGGATACTTCATTTCTTTCTGTCCAAAGCATCTGATAAGGTTTCCATCCTTGTCACTTACAACTATCTGCTTATTACCATCATCTGTCATGAAATAATTTCCATCATCTGACACTGCTACATCCCATGGTCTGAATTCATTCTTAAACTGAGTGAATGTTATAAATCTAATATGATTTCCATCTCTATCTATGACTTGTATCCTCCTATTCCAATTATCAGCAACAACAAATTGTCTTCTTTTGTTCATGATGACACCAGCTGGTCCATTAAAGCATCCTTTCTTACTCCCCTTCTTCCCCAGTATCTTCACCAATCTTTTGGTGACAGGAATACTGAACGGTGATCCTTGTATTAGTTGATCTCCAATTGCCATGGTAACTTGATGTCTGCCTTCCATTTCTCCTTTGACAGTGAATACCAGTGTACCATCTCTGTTGTCAGTTACTTTGACATCTTCTCTTGTTCCATCTGGTTTTCTCATCTCAGCCTTCACAGCTGGTGTTGGTATGACTTGTCTTCCCTGGCTGTCTTTGGTTCTGATCACTATGTCACCTGACTCTCCTTCTAGTAGCTTTGATGGAAGTTTGTCAACAGTACACTTGGAGGCACATATCTCAGGCATTGTTGTTTTCACTCTACCAGTATCACTGGGATAACCTCTTGACCTTTGACCCATGTAGGAGCCTACCACATTTTGTGTTTCAGTTACCATGTCACTGTTCTCTGTCTTTCTGCACAGCAATCCCAGCATGCCCTGTCCTGGAACCTCTGTAGCTGGCTTAAATTCAATTACTTCTGGTTTAATGTTTGGGTTTGTTTCCATGGTGATAAGGGCTTCAATATGCTGTACTGTTTGCTGTTTATTGGTCATCAGCTGAGCAGCACTCCCATGATGCATCAGTGCTTCTAGATAACCACATGTACTTGAAATGTTGCCATGTTTCATTTCCCATTCATCTATTTGGACTTCAGTAGTTTTTACTTTCTGTCCATACTCTGACTTCAACTCATCTACCAATCTCTTCTCTTCCTTCCTTATTTTCTGTACCATCTCTTCTGCTTTCTTTCTCACCTTCTTTTCTTCTTCCTGACACCGTACCTGTAGTTGGTTTCTGGTCTGTTTGACTTCTGATTTACATCTTTCAGTTTCCTTTTCTTTCTTTCTCAGCCTTGCCACCATTTCCTTCAACTGTATGATGCACTTATCTGCTGCCTCTTTGAGTTCTCTGTGGACATGTTTCTCACTGCGATGTTTAATCATGGCACAGTCAGTACACATAGTAACTTGACAGCTCTCACAGAAGTATTTGACTTCATTCTCTGGGTGAACATTACAGTAGACTTTTTGTGGTAGTAAACAACTAGTAGACCTTCCTTCTTTATACTCTTCTACTGTAATAATGGTATGATTTCTAGTCACCTTAGCTCTTCTATGAGACTTTGTACATGGAGGACAAAAATTGATATTACAATCTACACACCTGTTTGTTGCTGTGTTTTCATCACATCCTTCACAAAGCCCTGGAGCTGGTTCAGACAGTTCACTTGTTGGTTGACATCCCTTACAAAACTTGCAGGCCTGCGCTTAACCTTCATATTAGCATGTAAAGGCTAAGATATTAACCTTCAAACTGTTATTTTTGCCCATAAGCAGTACATAGGGCCTTAGCAGTTCACTAGCAGTTCCTTAGCATGTGTATATGCCGAAATATTTAAATGAGCTAAGCAGTTCAACTGCTAGCAAGGCCTGCTCCTTAACCTTCAAGATTAGCAGTTCAACTGCTAGTTAAGCCTTCACAGTTCACTAGCAGTTCCTTAGCATGTGTATAGGCCGAAATATTTAAATGAGCTTAGCAGTTCAACTGCTAGCAAGGCCTGCATGTAAAGGTTAAGATATTAGCCTGTATACAGTTTGTTATTCAGCAGTACACTTGAATTTGACAGCTTGCAAATGCACAAAATATATGCCAGTGAGTCCACTTCATGAATGTGATGTAGAAGTGCAATTGTTTTTTTTACCTCTTTGAATACATATTTAAAAGGATGTCCACTACTCACCAGATTAGACTTCACTACAGAACTTGCATACACAATAAACCTGCACGGAATCAAAATATACTAAGAAATCTTCATTTATTTACTTCTTGTTACTATACTGTTGAACTAAATATAGATGATAAAGTACAATTGGAAGTGATATATCTAAAAATCACTTTGATACAGGCTCAAAACTTACAGAAAAACAAGAACTTTTGTTCTAAAACATTCAATGGGAACTATCGGTATTACAAGATATCAGTCTTGCCAGGTCATGCTTACATCTTGCGTTGCTTAGTTTATTGGTAACTTTTTTATTGAAAGCTGTCTCTGTGATGTCATATTTCATTCCGGAATCCTGTTCTCTCGCTAACAGGTACTCTATAGATAAAACAAAGGTGTACATTAGTATCTGATTGAAGTCACGGATGCATTTTCATAGGAACACCAAGCTCAAGCATTTGCATTTTAAAGTTATAGTGACTTGTTTAAAATCAACTTATTAAACTCATAATGCATATTATATCTTACACACAAAAAGCTGACAAATGGGTTATTACATGCATAGTAAATCCAAAGAAACAACCATTGCTCATTAGACATCCATTTGCATCTGTAGTCTAGTAAATAATGTAAATTCAAGCAATCCAAATAGCTGCTATGCCATATTTCATGCCACACTTGAGGTCAGAGTGGAACAAGTATATTTGTTGCTATGCATGGCACCATGGGATCCGGCAATTAGTGGAGTTGGCATATTTGTGCTGCACAAAATCAGACGATTTCTTTTTTCTTTAAGTTTGCGGTTGCTTGATTTTATGACAATTACGCCTCTGTTTGGGTGTGTAACTCTATTTCAGGTAATATACTATGAAACTGGAAATTATTTTTAGGCAGTTTTAATTTTATGCCCAATCATGAACATGAAAATAAAACTGTGTGACTGTAGATGTAAATTATTTTAGATGCAAGTCAGACTCAGGATAACATTTTCATACAGTGTTACTATCGACTGCCATCACTATCATGGTACAAGGAGAAACAAATTTTTATTTAATGCACTGTATATGTACTTTACAGTAAGCATCTATAATTACAGTAGCCTAATGTCAAATTTCATTGTTCTCAACACATTGTTTATGTGCACAAACAACACTGAATACCTTGTTGGCTCTAAAATTAAATGTGAATAATCAACTTGATTTCCTATAGCACGAATATAACATTGCATGTTAATATCTCGGTTCACTGTAATACAAGATAAATAATTATCAATATACATTGCTCCTTTTAATTGTCTTACTTTTTATTGCCTCGATTTGATGGCTGTCCAAAGGTACTTTAGATTCCACACCACTTCCCCATGCCACAACTATTTGCAAGCTCTTCAAAGGTGAAGACGATGTCAATCAGTTCATTCAATAGAACACCTACAGATATTGATAACAAAAAAAAATGTCAAAAAACTAAACAAAACATGTTTATCATCACTCAAAAATAAAATTAGTATGTGTTGACAAAAATAAAATACTGACATTTGGTTGTTGCTAAGGGTGCGTCATGGTTGCTAGAGCAAATTTTGCTGATTCTTTTAGGAAAAGAACACTTTTAGAAATGACTCCGGATGGACCCTATTGTATAAGTCCTCATCCTGGACTTCATCTGATTGGGACTAAAAATAAACATCATAATTGTGACAGTTGTAACTCACTGTTCTCAAGTGTAAAGAATAGTCGGCCTGTGTGAGTTATAAAACAAATTGTTGATAAGCCAATATTTCTTCTAGTGTCATATATATTTTACTCACCAAAATAATCTTTTGACTATGAAGCCTTCTTCTCTGCCTTGAACAGCTTTAAAGATGAGACTTTGACATCACCATATAGATTAGGGTTGTTTTTAATCTTAACAAGAATCCTTTCCTGCAAAAGTAACAACATATGATTAAGTATAAACTTCCTTAACTTGAAGGATTGTTACTTTTTAAAGCAACACAAACTAAGTTTATGTGTAAGGGAATTTCTTTTACTCTTCTTTTTAAAAAAAATTAGAACCTTCGTTTCTGTAATAATAACTGTAATTCAATGTGAACACACTCTACATATATTATCACTCATATCCATACATTTTAAAAAAAAAACATTCTTTCATAATAAATCCAAGCACAGATTATAATTGAACGAAAAACTAATGTTCTTTCTCAGTCTCAGACTTTTTTTCTAGTCAGCCTTTGATAGTTTTCACAGAAAATTTGCAATGCTTTGAAAATAAATATCAAGGGCATGAACAATTTCAAAACAAACAGAAATGTGCAAACTAAACATAGGAATATCGTCTTGATGAAACCTGTGGTACATGAGACTTGCCATACCTTACTGCTGAGCACTCCAAAACTGTGAAATAGTTTGTGGCATCATTTCCCGCAATTTTTGAAGGTAATTCAGCATCATACAATTTACGATGTTAAACTACAGCTAGCAGGTTTTCGGATTAAATTTGAACAGATAACTAAAGATCTGATATAATAACGGCATTACTTTGACGACGTTATGCAAGTCTGCACTAATTTACCAAATTCTCTCGAGCTCGTTACTGTGACACGTATCAGTGACAATGCACCGTGGCCATGTCATACTTTGTCTTTGTACATGGTCACTTATTTTTCATTGTTTTAATATTGTTCTTTCTTCAAAATCATGTTTCCAATCTCTCTTCAAAGTAGTACACTGTAACAGTCATTGATGACATTGAACACTGATGGTTCCAAGGACTGACTCACAGGTGACAAGTCATGGCAAATGCATTGCGTCCCGAACGTTGAATAACGCAACCCATGTGTATGAATCTTTGATCAAAAAGCCTTATTATTATTAACTGTAAGATGTTCAAATTGTCACAGAATTTATCATAACCATATATGTCACGTAATACAACAGACATTGGAAATCAAATGTGGGTTGAAATAAGATAACTTACCCGCCGAATGGTATACCACCACTCCCTCGTATTCTTGTGGGTGAACTACCGCTTCGCCACTTTCAGTTATTTCCTCTGTTTCGAAGTTACATGTAACCCTCACTCCTACTTCGACATTTGTATCGTCGTCTAATTCATCGGCCCTTTTTATGATCAATGTACTGTCAAAAGGGAAATACAGTTGGACGAAAATGTGCGAGGCTGCCATGTTGAATCACATACGTACACTGTCCGTTGGAAGAAAAGACGCGGCAAGCAAAGTGATTGGTCAGTTTCAACTGGGTCATAGGTCAAATATTCGTATATCCAATGTCGCAAAATCCACTGCTAAATTGCCAACCCTATTTCACGTATTTATATCGTTTTGCATAGTAGCAATGATGCACGAGTGTAACTCTTTTTCAATAGTGTATCAATCAAATACCATGGACTTCCGTGTGGACCACGACTGGTAACATTTTATGACGTCATACTTCACCCATTTACGTTACGTATTCTCACCCATTTACGTTGTTGTGGTACACTGTAGCTCTGTATGTATGCGCTACGATGTTCGACACGTCGTTCCATCCAGAGCTAGGGTACACTGTAAAAAGGGAGGCAATTGCACCGATCGCGATGGAGTTGCTGTGTTCGAGAGTGAGCATGTGGCCAGCCTATTTGATGATTAACGAACTCCCAATTAAACAAAAGAAAGCTCGTGAAAATATTGTATGGAATATAAGTATTTCTTTTTTGTACTTGTATTTATAGTTGCAAAACTGTAGTAGTAACTGGATACACGATAAATATAGTGAACTCTAGACTGTTGTACCTTTGGTATTTGACTCTTGATCAGCTCATGCTCTTAGCTGTACTTGATATGATAATATGATATGATATTAATAAACCAATATGTATTAAACTGCAAACTGATTATTGTAAAACGTTGTCTAACATCAATGTGGAATTTTTACATTAAGTTAATAAATGACTTAGATTTCAAATGTTACACTGTTACAGCAACCACAGGCCAGATTTAAACAAAACACAGTATAAATACTCAGAGATCTCTGTTCTAGTACTTCGAACTGTTATTTTTTTGCTACTACACCAGTTACACTTAGCATGCACAATTTTCAACAGCTAAGGCCTAGTCATAGTAGCAGTTGAGCTTAGCATGCAGAATCTGCAACTGCTAAGGCCAAGTCATAAAACCAGTTTTGGCAGTTGCACTTAGCATGCACAGTTTTCAACTGCTAAGGCCTAGTCATAGTAGCTGTTGGGCTTAGCATGCAGAATTTGCGACTGCTAAGGGCCATTCATATTAGCAGTTCGAACTTGTGCTTTACATGCTAAGAGCAATATACTAGCAGTTCAAATTTTTAGAAATTTCTCTAACTGCTAAGATATTCCAAAAACTGTTAAGATTAGCAGTTCGACTGTTAGTACTAACAGTTCACAGGCCTGCAAACTGTTAACTTAGCAGTTCAGTTTTGTAAGGGATCTCCCTATAATGTCAATCAGTGAGTTCATGAAGAAGTTGCCTTGTAACTCTGCTACTCTACCATTTGGTACTTCACAAGATTTTTTGCAGACGGAACATTTTAGCTTACCACTTCTCCTCACCAGTTTTGTCAGACAATCTTGACAAAAAGTGTGTTGACATGGTAGGATTTTGGGATTCTTGTACGTCTCCAAGCAAATTGTACAGGAAAGATAATCTTTTCCAAATTCTTTCAGAAAAGTTTCCAAGTCTGGAATTGCAGTCGCCATGTTTGTCAGTGGTTACCATGTTACACTGCATACCACTAAATAACATCAGCAGAAACTTTAATAAGTTTTCAGAAATCATTAACTTGTAAAAATAACCCCTTAACTTGTTAGGATTTTACAGACTATAGCCTGCAGACTTGCAATATACAATTGCCCTGTATAATTGAACATTTTATGATATTGGTTCACCAACATAAAGGCTCCTGTGAGAGGTCAAAGGGCATACATTGTTTACACTACAACCTGAGCACTGGTAAACTAGTTTGTCATAGTTTGGTTGACAAGGTAAAGCCAGTGACTGTAAAAAAGTCAAGTAGTTCTATCAGCTAAATATTTCCATTGTGTCTGTAGTAATTTACTACAAAACAAGATGACCATACAGTTTCAAAACAATATTTTACACATGAAATATTATAGATGGTAAACTTCCTCTTGGAAAATTTCTTGTTGATTATACAGTAAACAGTCCTCTATCAGTTGGTTAAAAGATTGTACTGTATTCACCTTATTTCTGTATTTTATCTTTGTATGCTTTGCTATGCTTGCTATGGTATGTTGTTATACAAAAAAATATTGTTATATATTATCTCTCTGTGAACAGAAATAAACATTTTTAGGATTGAATCTGCCTTGTTTCATCTGACAAGGAAGTTGATTTGTGTTCACTGTGTGAGATAAAATGTATCATTGTTAGCACAACTGACCTGAGGTTCATAGTACAATTGGCATGGTGTGTGTATGTGTGTGCATGTATATGTATATGTAAGTATGTATGTATGTATGTATGTATGTATGTATGTATGTATGTATGTATGCGTATGTATGTATGTATGTATGTATGTATGTATGTATGTATGTATGTACCGGTATGTATGTATGTATGTATGTATGTATGTATGTATGTATGTATGTATGTATAATGTATGTATGTATGTATGTATGTATGTATGTATGTATGTATGTATGTATGTATAATGTATGTATGTATGTATGTATGTATGTATGTATGTATGTATGTCATGTATGTATGTGTGTGTGTGTGTTTGTATGTATGTATGTATGTATGTATGTATGTATGTAAATGTATGTATGTATATGTATGTATGTATGTATGTATGTATGTATGTATGTATAATGTATGTATGTATGTATGTATGTATGTATAATGTATGTATGTATGTATGTATGTATGTATGTGTGTTTGTATGTATGTATGTATGTATGTATGTATGTATGTATGTATGTATGTGTGTATGTATGTATTGTGTGTGTATGTATGTGTGTATGTATATGTATGTATGTATGTGTGCATATGTATGTGTGTGTATGTATGTATGTATGTATGTATGTATGTGTGTGTGTTTTTGGTTTTGTGTACATCAGGGATGGTTATAGGCAAATGGATAAACATTAAATTGGTAAATTAAAACATATATGCCTAGCAACTAGTCTATGCCCATAGCAACAGTAAAATGCATATATATTGCAAAAATAACAACATGCATGGTCATAAGGCAAGTGGACAAACATTTTTTAAAGAAATAACACATAAACCATACATTCAGTTGTGCTACCACGCCATTGACACTAATTTTCACTTTTAGTTCTCTGAAGTACTGTACCCATATGTTTCGGCGCATTACGTGTTTTCATTGGTTGATTCACTCCACACTCTTGTGTGGCTCGGGAAAACCTATGGTCAGATGCATATAATGAGCACTCACAAAAGAATAAATGACAGTAAATGTAACAGCCAAAAAGAATTCGCACCGTGTAGACTACATCGGATTTTAATCAGATTGGGTTCAGTCCAACTACAAAATGATGGTGCCTAGCACAAATGCATCTTGGGAAATGAAAACACTTAATTCTACTGTTAATACTTTTATTTCTCAATCTTACTTACTTTCTGCTTTGCCATTAGTTACCTGTGTTGATATAGAACTGCAACCAAAGACAGGTAAGTCAGTTTTCTGATGTGATTGCTTGATTTTGATAATTTATAATTTTTACTGACTTTTTTAAATAAGGCCTAACAAAATCCACCTAGTTTTTCCACTGCTGAGCCTAAACTTCATTTTACGTATTCAAAAAAAAATAAAAATAAAATCATGAAAATTGTGAAGTCTCACGAGAAATAGTGGACGTGCAAACAGACATCAACTTAAGAAGACAATATAAAACTGTTCTTCCAATCTGTAATGGCTGTACATCTGATTAGAAGAAACCAATAATACAACGATGGAAACCATAACTACCTGAACTAGACAATCGCTCATGAAAAAAAAATGAAAAAAATTTAAAATCTACCTATCCCACCTATTCAAAAATTGAGCGTAATCGGAACCAGACAATTTTTTTTATAAACATAACAATCAGGTTAAGGGCTACTGTTTTCATGCCACTCATTGATTGGCCAACTGGGCTTTCTTGTAAGTCTGCCTGGCATGGCTGTTGTTCATATTTGCATTGTATTTAAAAAAAAAAAAAAAAAACATTTTAAAAAGATGTAAAGTATCGTACATTATCGTGCCTATAATATTTTTCACGATAGTTTGTATTTTTGTTATCGCTTTAAAACTATTGTTGAAACATGTTGATATAGCAGTGATAAGCTATTGACACAGAATTGATGTTCGTTTAATTATAGTCTGCTGGGAGGCATTGCAAAAATAAAATAAAAATTTTTATTTATTTTTTTTTATTTTGATGTTTATTGAACATTTTCAAAGAAAATATTTCACAAAAACAGAAGACAGAAACAAACAAAAAGAAAGAAAAGTTTACAGATCAAGAGAGGGGAGTAAAACACAGAAAAAAATAATTGCAAAATTTTATTGACAGAGTTCCATGAACTTGCAGTGAACTGTTTTGGGACTTCCAATGTTTACACTATAATCTTGATCACAGAGGAACTGCTATCACCCACTTGTGTAAGCTACCACATTGAAGAACAATAGATTTAGTTTGAGTCTATCTTAGTAAACCGAAGGCTGGATTACCAGTGTCATAGTCTGGCTGGCATGGCTATTGTTCACATTTGCATTGTACATGAAAAGATGTAAAGTATTGTACATTATCAAATTTTTGAATATATTCTTACATTTAGTAAGAGAATACAATAAATTTTCCTCACCAGGAATAACCATGGAAGACAAGTTTACAATCACCTTGCCAGTCAACGACACCAGCACTTCGCAAACTCTTTTTGAAATGAGAGTTCGTGACCAGTTTTCCACTGACTCTGGACAGCTAATGTACCGAGGATTAGGAATACCTCCACCTTTGATGTTGCCAAGTGGTAAAAGTCAATTTGGTTACAATATAGAGGTATTACTTAACATAATGAATACATCTACAGTATTCCTAAACTGCCGTGAAGAAATCCAGGTATGGCAATTACAACAATCATCATATGACAATGAAATATAGTTACTTTAGAACGGTGAATTTGAAATGAATGCGACACTTTGTATCCATCTTGATCAAACAATGACGAAATTATTTAATTCTCTCTCCAAACTGGCGAAATAGTATGTCAGAGAAGGACATTTATACTGAATAATGAAATCATTGCCTGACCATAGCTGTAATAGACAGATCGAAACATCACATTCGTTTCAAATTTACCATTCTCCATCAACAGTTGTCGTTCACTATGTGTTGTTGTTGTTGTTTGTTTGTTTGTTTGCTTGCTTGCTTGTATGTTGTTTTTCTATATGAAAAGTAATTTGTTGTTATTGTTTGATATTCCAGATATCAACACATATTTCACTTGCATATTACATAGACATTCTACTAAAAAAATGTATAACATTAAGATGCGGCCATGATTCTTGTCATCAAATCAATGCTTTGTCTACGATCACTTCTGTATTGATCATGATTCGTTATGTATAAAAGTATTATAAGTTATCTTGGAAGTTAGGGTTTAATGATAACCACTTTCTAATTATCATATTTATATTTTAGCACACAAAGAGTACAAAAACATACATACTAATCTGAAGTCTATTGTTTTCTTACAAAAGGTACACCAAGTGGATATTGGTAACAGAGGGATGTTAGACAACAAAATTCAAGGACTTTTACAAACAATCAGTGGTGACAAAACTGCTATTAATATTCCTTTAGTTCTACAGGAAACTGACGTCCTCGGTCAAGTCATCAACGTTTGGCAAAAGGTAGGTTTAAAATTTGAAATCATATTGATACATTAATTCTCTTGATATATGGAAAACCACACATTGAACACACATAGACCCTTAAATACAAAACTTGAAAGTGAAACGGTCTCAAGCAGTTAAAATGTATTACTCTTTGTCAGCGCACTAGTTTAGTCGGGTTACGAAAAAACAAAAGATTTTATACTTTAGCCACTAGGGATGCTATTCAAAAGTAAGGAAGTGAGGGCCACAATAGGCCTTTTCAAAATTTGCCATGGTGGCGCTCTACTTCCTGTCTGTGTGTACCTTGGGGGTATACATGGTATAGGTTACTCAGTTAATCATAGAACACTGCTGCTTTCCTCAATGTCTGAACAATACAAAAAACATCCCTGATTTACACTTCTACAGAATACCTGGGAACAAAGCTGTTAAGAAACAGCACAATGAGGTGATGATACCCCCATTTTGAGCGAGGGCGCTGCATTCTCTATTTCCTGTTTGCAGTCTGGAATGGCCTATTGAGAACGTTTATCATTTCTCAGTATTTCAGGGCTAAAGTCAATAGCTTTCTCAGCCAGTCTGAATACATTTGTTCAACATGTTTAAGAATGATAATATGATGTCATTTTCTGGAATAACGACGGTTATTTTATGTATTTTTAATATCCATGGTTTAGTGTTCCTTATAAAACCATGTGGTTCAATGACCAAATTTTGTCCCTATTTTCCCCTAATCTGGAGTACCCTATTGTGACATTTCTATCAAAAAATGACAATGACTGAATCATATATTATACCAGCTAGAGTATAGCATTATGGTTAAATGTTGACTTCAGTTTTCATTTTAACATTTACACACCAGGAGGAAGACACCTACTTAACTGAAGATTCACAGCAGGTAAAATAGTAGACTGTCGACAGTCGCTCGCACCTTTTTTTCCTATGTTTTATCTAAACTTAAGTCGTTGACATGCTCCGATCCGGCGCAATACTACTATAATCGCATACTGATATATAGTAGTGTTGTGCTAGATCGGAGCGTGGCAATGACTTAAGTTTAGTTAAAACATAGGAAAAAAAGGCGCGAGCAACTGTCGAGTAAAATAGTAAATAGTCCAGTAATATTTCTGAAATTTTAATTAGTTATTCTTCAAAATATTCACTTAATACATCAAAACATAAATTTGATGAGTTTCTCTCAACATGAAGTACAGTAATAGAAACACAAAAAACAACAACAAACAACAGCAAACAACATAATAGCAACAACATTACCATCTACAAAAACTAGCATGTAGAAGTGATGTGTAAGATCACAAACAAGTTATATACCCAGAAATAACCTGATGCCCTACTGCTGATTGTTTTGGATACTGGGCCCGTATTTCCCTTGTGGAAAAATTGGTTTTAGCATAGGGGTTATAGAGTCAGTTGTGTGTAAACTTTCTAGTTTTGAGTTTCAACACATCTAATCTGTCTTCTAACAGCACAAGGCTATAGAGTCAGTTGTGTGTATAATACTTTCAACACGTCTAATCTGTCTTCTAACAGCACAAGGCATCATTGATGAAGGTATTGTCTATTGTCAACAATGTATCAACATTTGATATTGGTCTCTTGGAGCAAGCATCACATTGTGTCTTTATATTGGCTTCATTTAGTGATACAACAGAACTGTTATCAGGAACACGGGTAATTATTTATCTATTTGAAAACTGATGTGCTTTGACTTGAAATATTTCAGATATTCAGATATTAACTTACCAGGAATATTTGAAAAGGGGAGGAGTATAAAATCAGCAGTCATAAAATTGTTAAAACATTTGAATAATCTAGTAGAAAGAATTACAGACTGTTTTAGCCATTATTGTATGAATGCACGTGTGTGTTTGTGTGTGTGTGTGTGTGTGTGTGTGTCTGTCTGTCTGTCTGTCTGTCTGTCTGTATGTATGTATGTATGTGTATGTATGTATGTGTGTGTATGCATGACTTGTACATATGTATGTATGTGTATGTATGTATGTATGTATGTATGTATGTGTGTATGTGTGTGTATGTGTGTGTATGCATATATGTGTGTATGTGTGTGTATGTATGTATGTATGTATGTATGTATGTATGTATGTGTGTGAAGCTATTATAGACAGTAACAGGGTTATAATGATGCATGTTTGCATAAATTATTATTTAAATCATTTAATAATTATATTCATTTCTTCCAAATGTAGAAAACTGGAGCAGTGGTCATTGATCATCTAGTTGGTGCACTGAATTCCTTTGCTATGGAAGATGATACCAATGATGAGATTATACCTAAACTTACAAAGGGTGGGTTCATTATGCTCAATTTGTATTCACTGTTCCCTCACAATTAATTGACATGTGATTGCGTAATGTTTCAGTTTGATGGGTTTGTTTTTCGAAACATGTTATGTTGAACGAGAAACATATATTTTTTCTCAAATATGAGATAAAGCTAGCTTGATTGTATTGTGTGTTTAACAACCAACAAAAGTAAAATATTTTATGCAATATTCTCAATACTTGCAATTGGTTCCGGTGTTTTTCACGAATGACGTTATAATGACATAATAGATATCGGCAAATATGTACTGGACTAGACTATTGTAAACTATACAACGTTATATAGGTCCTGGACCTCAACAGTAAAAGATGATGATGATGATGATGATGATGATGATGATGATGATGATGATGATGATATTATAATATTTTTGATGTATTATATTTTCAAAGATTTACTGCAAGCATCTTCAGATATCATTGAAAGTACTGCTTATAGTGTGATGGCCGATGATAATTATGTGAGTACACAATTGGTAAGGAACTTACATAAACTTGTACATTTATGAACTAAAACATTTAATGTAAACAGTGTTGTGGACTACATGTGGGCAGTGTTGTGGACTACATGTGGGCAGTGTTGTGGACTACATGTGGGCAGTGTTGTGGACTACACGTGGGCAGTGTTGTGGACTACATGTGGGCAGTGTTGTGGACTACATGTGGGCAGTGTTGTGGACTACATGTGGGCAGTGTTGTGGACTACACGTGGGCAGTGTTGTGGACTACATGTGGGCAGTGTTGTGGACTACGTGTGGGCAGTGTTGTGGACTACGTGTGGGCAGTGTTGTGGACTACATCTGGGCAGTGTTGTGGACTACATCTGGGCAGTGTTGTGGACTACATGTGGGCAGTGTTGTGGACTACATCTGAGCAGTGTTGTGGACTACATGTGGACAGTGTTGTGGACTACATGTGGGTAGTGTTGTGGACTACATGTGGGCAGTGTTGTGGATTACATCTGGGTAGTGTTGTTGACAACATGTGGGCAGTGTTGTGGACTACATGTGGACAGTGTTGTGGACTACATCTGGGCAGTGTTGTGGACTACATGTGGACAGTGTTGTGGACTACATCTGGGCAGTGTTGTGGACTACATGTGGGCAGTGTTGTGGACTACATGTGGGCAGTGTTGTGGACTACATGTGGGCAGTGTTGTGGACTACATGTGGGCAATGATGTAGACTACATGTGGGCAGTATTGTGGACAACATGTGGGCAGTGTTGTGGACTACATCTGGGCAGTTGTGGTTGATGTTGATGGCATGATCACCATTGTGTTTTTGGAACTGTTTGTTGATGCCTTGGCCATTTGGTCAGTGTTGTGTTGTACTGGGCTCCAGTCGCACTGATTAATGTTATTAGTATTAGCACTTAGTCTACAACTAAGACAAATTCATTTATACATTCTCTTTGAAATTATCCTTTTTAATGCTAAGAATGCCATGAAGAAAATTACATCTTGAGCAAAACCAATTATATTGTAATGTATTAACTCTGTTAACCTATTGCTGTTTTCTTCAATCATGTACCCCTTGACAATTGGATTTTGAGAGTTAATTTTATTTTTTCTTAAAAAAAAATTAATTTATAACCACAATTTATTTTGTTTGTTTAATATTCCATAAATAGGATAATGATACCATGTTTTTGTTAACCAATGCTGTCTACACCTGCCTTAATATCACATTGTTAGTGATGGAGAGGTCAAATGGAGGTCATGTTTCTTTTGAATCTAATATCATCTCTGCTGATGTACGAGTATATAATGAATCTAATATTGGAAGTTATGAGTTCAGTTCTAAAGCTGGTGTATTCAAATTATCGAGTATTGAACATCAGGATGATAATACAGATGAAAGGAAGATCCGGTCTAGTAAGGTATGACATTCTCGTGCCATTTTAGGATAAACTAAACAACTTTTTTTTTAAGCTGGTCGTACTATAGGGTTAAAAAAGGAATTTGTTTCTGGTCAGCGCGCACATCACTAATATACCCTCACATCTGTCTTTTTTGTTTGTTTGTCCAGCCCATGCAGTCTGCAGATCTGCGGGGGAAACATAAAAATAACCCTCCCTACTTCGGTGAAGACAACTGCAGAGCCAATCATGAACAAGCAAATGACATCTGCCCCACATAAACACTTGCTGTAAAGTACTAAATAAAAAGAACAGAAACTGCCATAAATAGTAGACTTAGTGACAGGTTTGTTGAGAATTAAAAAAAAATGGCGTCATCACACCATTTAAGATTGTCCTGACCATTAACAGTTCTTTTTTTTTGGGGGGGGGGGGGGGGGAGCCTAAATGGAATAATTTTTTTCAATCAGAGAATATTATTTTTTTCCAATCAGATAACCACAACAATATTTTCAATAGTAATTAGACATCGTACATGTAAAGTGGGATCAATTTGTAGAATTGTAACATATATTGAAATTACTTTTAACTCCCCAGTTTCTTGGTTCAATGGTCAATTTCTACATGTTTGAATCTCCTGACATTCTCATGTCATCACCTATTATATCTCTGGATCTTCTGGATATTAATGGCAACCCCCTGGAAGCTACAGGCTCCTATGTCATCACTGATACCACACCACCAGAAGATGACGTACTGCCCTCAACAGGTGGATTGTCATCTGAAAGTGATATAGGGTTCAACGTCAGTGGACCTGAATACAGCAGTGTTATAATAGTATCCATCAACTCTGAGATAACTGGTATACAGTATGATCTGTATGTGCAAGCTAATTCAAATCCAAATGAAACTGAATTTGACAAATCATGGGAAATCTCAAGTGGTCTGAGACATCAAGTGATGTACAATACATCAGCCGCTGATGACAATTATTTTTTTCTGTTGAAATTCAGTAAGTTTTTAGACCCAAATTATCATACTTGATCTTGTAAGAATTTGATCTCTCATTATCTATGAATTACTTTAATGCTCATTCTAATCTCAAAACTGCTCTTCTGAAAATTACAAGGAAATTGAAGTTGCGTTTATGTTTCTCTCATGTACTTGTGCCATGGCATTTTCACACACACACACACACACACACACACATATGCAGGTCATTCATTCATTCTCATATGTCGCCCCCAATTTACTATGGAATTCTTTGCCACTTGACATTCACCAAGCCTCCATCCTGGATTGTTTCAAAACAAAACTGAAGACTTATTTGTTCACTAAAGCCTATGATGTGCTTTAGCCATTCAGTGCTACTGAACAGAACACTGTTCTGGAAATCGGTGCTATAGAAATTTCATTTTTGATTGATTGATTGATTGATTGATTCAGTTTTAGCCTATATTTGCCCCCCAAAAAATGAAAATCACACAATGAAGTGATATATATTTATATTCTCTTTCATACAGGCAGTAAGAATAAACCTGTTGACATCAAACAAGATACCATCTCTGTGTCAGTTTCCATGACTACCTGCTTGTATTGGAATGAATATCACCGAACATGGCAATCCGATGGATGTTGGGTAAGTTTCAATCATGGACAATTAGTGTTATAGTAATGTAAACAATATATATTTACCCTCTTATCATCAGATGAAAGAAGGGCGCTAGTTTGTGGGCGTGTATTCTTTAGTACTGTATCTCGTCTTTGGAATAAAGGATCTAATAAGTCGTTACTCAGAGTTTAACGCTTCGAGCGATCTTCAGACAACTAAATTGGGATTACTATATATATATATATATATATATATATATATATATATATATATAACTCGGTGAGCATCAATCTGCTAAGACAGTGCTCTATACCGCAGTGGCAGAGCGCAATAGTTTTGGTAGTACTGGAACACTTTCTTGGTTGTAACTCAGAGTTTCACGCATTGTGCGATCATCAGACAATTGTCTGATAATTGTCTGATGATTGCACAATGCGTGAACCTCTGAGTTACAACCAAGAAAGAGTTCCACTACTACCAAAACTATATATATATATATATATATATATATATATATATATATATATATATATATATATATATATATATATATATATATATATATATATATATATATATATATATATATATATATATATATATATATATATATATATTCCATATCACGTTGTTGTAAAACTGTCAAGGCTTTCTCATTCAATCCACTGTGTCTATCTCAAAGTCAGCCAGGCCTGGCAAACAATTAGCACCTCCATGTGAGTATTCATCCCTGACTGTTTGAGTCATTACTCCAGGAGTCCCCCAAATTAATTCACAATTGTCTTGTGAGTGAATGAGTGAAATATCTTTATTTTTATATTGAAAAAAATCTCATACTTTTTGTATTACAGCCTGGTTCATCATCTGGACAGGATACACTTGATATGTGTTATTTCAATCACCTGACGTCCTTCACTGAAGCTGACTTCGTTGTTCCAGTAAATACGATTAATTTTGACAAGGTCTTCTCAATGGAGCTAGATTTGGAGAGTAGCATCGTGCTAATTACTATCGTCACAATGTTTGTGTTATACTTAATAAGTGCCATCTGGATGAGAAGGAAGGATAAACAAGACATGGTGAATGTAAGAACATTTATACATACATGAATTACTACTTGAGACTTCCTAATTCCTTGGATAACACACACACACACACATATATATATATACATAAGTCTGACTGGACTTTTTTCCTTTAAGTTGATAGCAGTTATCAATACAAGTGTACTAAAGGCAGAAATAAGTCTGACTGGACTTTTCCTTTACGTTGATAGCAGTAATCAATACAAGTGTACTAAAGACAGAAATAAGTCTGACTGGACTTTTCCTTTAAGTTGATAGCAGTAATCAATACAAGTGTACCAAAGGTAGAAATAAGTCTGACTGGACTTTTACTTTAAGTTGATAACAGTAATCAATACAAGTGTACTAAAGACAAAAATAAGTCTGACTGGACTTTTCCTTTAAGTTGATAGCAGTTATCAATACAAGTGTACCAAAGGTAGAAATAAGTCTGACTGGACTTTTACTTAAGTTGATAGCAGTAATCAATACAAGTGTACTAGGTAGAAATAAGTCTGACTGGACTTTTCCTTTAAGTTGATAGCAGTAATCAATACAAGTGTACTAAAGACAGAAATAAGTCTGACTGGACTTTTCCTTTACGTTGATAGCAGTTATCAATACAAGTGTACTAAAGGCAGAAATAAGTCTGACTGGACTTTTCCTTTAAGTTGATAGCAGTAATCAATACAAGTGTACTAAAGGCAGAAATAAGTCTGACTGGACTTTTCCTTTACGTTGATAGCAGTAATCAATACAAGTGTACTAAAGACAGAAATAAGTCTGACTGGACTTTTCCTTTAAGTTGATAGCAGTAATCAATACATCAGTACAAGTGTACCAAAGGTAGAAATAAGTCTGACTGGACTTTTACTTTAAGTTGATAACAGTAATCAATACAAGTGTACTAAAGACAGAAATAAGTCTGACTGGACTTTTCCTTTAAGTTGATAGCAGTTATCAAGCCTGACTGGACTTTTACTTAAGTTGATAGCAGTAATCAATACAAGTGTACTAATAAGACTGACTGGACTTTCTTTTAGTCAGAATAGTTCAAAGAGTTGATATCTCTTTCTATTTTATTTTTAGTGGATCGCGGCCAAAGCGACGAATAATAAGTCTTGGCATAGATTTACCTATCGTGTAACTGTATATACTGGATTAAAACCTAGATCAGGTACTAAGTGCAAGGTAGCACTTACAATCGATGGTGAGAATGGAATCAGCCGAAGAATACTTCTTGACACCAAGGAGAGGAAATTAGTAAGATAAACGATATTCTTTCTAAAAATGTGTTTGTCAATTATAAGTAATAGCAGATTTAATTAAATTTGAATATTTAAACATTGAGAACCCACCAGGTGTTGGCTGGGTTTGATTAAAAATTTAACCAGGTCTGTATATAAGAAGGGTGATGTTTAGTTTGACCCTGCCGAACAACACAGGTTTTCCCCGGGTACACCAGTTTCCTCCTGCTTCTTCAACACTGTGGCACTGCTCTTGTTGTGACCATTCAACAAATTTCTGAATTTATTTGGACGAATAAAGATTATTATTATTTATAAGTTATATCCTAATACGGAGTTTGAGACCAGTCAATTATGAATAAATAAATAAATAGATGAATAAATTAGTCAATAAATAGTAAATATATGAATAAATTAGTAAATCAATAAATAGATGAATAAATTGGTAAATAAATGAATAAATTAGTCAATTGTGAATGATAGTAATAAATATGCTTTAGTATTAAAGTAGAAAATGTGTAAAATGTGTAAAACATTTAGTAGTATCTCTTTTTATAGCATGTGATAATCCATGAAAAATTTGTTCTTGTATGCCAGAGTGTAACATCTGGAAGCATTCACAGCTTGAACGTTTCTGCGTCTGAATATTTGGGAGGACTTGAAAGACTAGAAGTGATGCTTTGTAAGTCAGAAGATGACAGTTATGATTCATGGTTCTTGGATAGAATTGAAGTTACTGATTTGAATCCTGAAGCAGAGACAAAGAAGTGAGTTTACTTACTGCATTCTATTCAAAGTATGTAATGTCTTATTTTGAATGGCAACAGTTTCACGTCCATAATCCTGGATGCTTCAGGCCGACATGATCTGATGACAGATGGTTGGTGACACCTGATGGAATAGAATTGTCATGTGATGATGAAAACCGTTGAGGAATTTTACTAATCATCCAGAACCAGAACCCAAAGTTTATGAAAATACCTTTACTGGAGTGGCACTTCCCTTCAAACATGTCAAGACAGACTGCATTTTAATGTTTTGAACACCTGTCTATTTGTATTACAGGTATGATTTTCTTTGCTATGATTGGTTTGGAAAAGATAACCCGGTAAAAACCCTGGAAGTTGCTCAGGAGGCCGATAAAAAGGGGTTCAGGCATTTGTTGTACAGCAAACTTCGCTTACAGTTTTCCAATGATTATTTGTGGGGATCAGTTTTCTTCCGACAACTACCAAGCCATTTCACAAGAATACAGCGTCTGTCTTGTATCGTAGCCATGTTGTCCCTAACCATGATTGCCAATGCCATGTTTTACAACACTGAGGATGAAGTAACAGCTACCAAAAGCGTTGGTTATGGTGACTTTAATATCTCCTTGGGTACATTCTATGTTTCAGTAATCAGTTGCTTAGTAACCTTACCAGCATCAGTCTTAATGGTTACGTTCTTCGAAAAATCCAACCAACAGAGTCGAGTCATGCCTGTGGAAGCCACAGCAACTGATGATGACAATAATGGAAATCCTAGAAAACACAGCAATCTGCTGCCCCGCTGTTTTTTGGTATTGGCCTGGACTTTGGTGATTACATCCATTGTACTGTCAGACTTCTTTGTGATCTTATACAGTCTTGATTGGGGACCAAAAGTATCAACACAATGGTTGGTATCTCAACTTACATCGTCTGCATTATCAGCTTTCCTGATAGATCCATTGAAGGTAAGTATACAGGTATTTTATAAGCCAAAAGAGCAAACTATGTAAAAAGTAGGTTGTTCATCTAAAAAAATTCCTCCGACCATTACCTTGTTTTATATTTTAAATTTCTTCTCTGCAACTGATAAAGAAATAAATAAATAATCTTTATGTATACTGGATCTTCGATCGATCTTTATGAGTATATAAACGCTTGCATTATTGACTTCAGTTACCTAATATATATTTGATTTAACTATAAAAAGCCTATATTAAATAACAGCTCAACTATGGAACTATTGGTATCTGTCAATATATATATATATATATATATATATAGCTTTCATTCAAACGAGATACACCATTGGGTCATTTGTTCTTTTTAAAAGGGAATGCTACTCCAGGTAATGAAGGTATCTCCATAAACTTGGGGCTCTGGAGAATAATTTCAAGATGTCATAAACTCTTGCCTCATGGCTCTTAGCAGACATGAATATGTATTAGATGAACAATGTATAGTCATGACTTTATCTGAAGGTACTACACACTTAGAATTCTTATATTGTCAGCTAACTAGACAATACAAGACTTGAATTTAAGACAAACAGTTCTGAAACTGGTTCTTTTTTATATTCAAAGGCTATCATCGTTGCCCATGTGTTTTCAGCATTGTTCTTTCTGTTGAAAAAAACACTGGAATTTGACAGCGATGAAGAATTTCGACAAGTCCGGATTCCTCCAGAGAATGGAGCTAGATTACCCTATGTGCAACAAGTTGTGTAATGTACATAGCAGCGATAGATTACCCTATGTGCAACACGTTGTGTAATGTACATAGCAGAGATAGATTACCCTATGTGCAACAAGTTGTGTAATGTACATAGCAGAGATAGATTACCCTATGTGCAACAAGTTGTGTAATGTACATAGCAGAGATAGATTACCCTATGTGCAACAAGTTGTGTAATGTACATAGCAGAGATAGATTACCCTATGTGCAACAAGTTGTGTAATGTACATAGCAGAGATAGATTACCCTATGTGCAACAAGTTGTGTATAAATGTAGATAGCAGAGATAGATTACCCGATGTGCAACAAGTTGTGTATAAATGTAGATAGCAGAGATAGATTACCCGATGTGCAACAAGTTGTGTATAAATGTAGATAGCAGAGATAGATTACCCTATGTGCAACAAGTTGTGTAATGTACATAACCTCATGTACTGGAAGTCATTGATTGCTATTTGACAAACATTGTGAAAGTTTTTTAGTACTCTAGCACAAGTATTAGAGTGGACCAGGGAGACCCAGTCTTACATGTATACTTGCCTATGAACTTAAGGTATACATAACTACTATTGAAGTTGAGCAGTTATTCAGGATAGAGAGAACATCAGCATCAACCACAGCTGCGTTTACCGTCCAAGATGCACTGTCAAGAAGATATTTAAAGGCATAACTGCCTGATGCCTGGCACCCTATTTTACATATGACTGACTTTATGTTTTGGAGGTGGAGAACTTGTGGTGACTCACTGGCAAGTAATCACCAAAATATAAACATTCCCTTATCTGGGTTGTTCACATGCAAATGTTGCATATTTGAATAATCCTGAGTGACACAATCTGAACAGCTGTTTGCAGGAGAATTTGTGTCATTTTGAAAGGGTTTTACATTCTATGATACAAACTGATTGATTTTTAATTAATTTGTGTATCAAGTTACCATCCTACGACATTCACAAACAATGTGTACATGATTCATGACCTGTGTGTTTCTCAGAGCACAGAAAAAATGCTGAAAACAAGACCCAGAAGCATATATAAAGTGCTCTGTACAGCAGTTGGAATTTCCCACATTTGCATAGATTAGCCGTAATCCTCTTTATATAGGGCAGTTCTGTGTTTAACAATGTCCCTCCCTCCCTCCTTCCCTCCATCCATCCCTTAGAGCCATCCATCCATTCATCTATCCATCAATCCAGCCATCCCTCCCACCATCCTTCCCTCCTGCCATCCATCTGTCCATCCATCCCTCCCACCATCCATCCTTCCATCCATCCATCCACCCCTCCCTCCATCCATCCATCCATGCATCCATCAATCCATCCATCCATCCATGCATCCCTCCCACCATCCTTCCCTACTGCCATCCATCTGTCCATCCCTCCCACCTTCGATCCATCCATCCACCCACCCCTCCCTCCCTCCATCCCTCCATCCATCCATCCACCCACCCATCCATCCATCCATCCATGAATCCCTCCATCCATCCATCCACCCATCAATCTATCTAAGACGGTTAGGGTTGAATGTTGATTTTTTTTGTATGCTGTCAGACAGTTATTAATTCATTAATTAATTCAATCAAATTATATTTAGAAAACACCTCTCTCTTGTAATCATACCTTCTGTTGTGTACACAGACTATATCAATAAGTTTATATCTTTACCACAAGTTTTTATTAAAGTCAATGTGATGTACATATTATGAGGTGTGAAACTAGTCAAAGATTCAATTCACTTTGTAACCATTTATTGTTAATTATGATAGATAACTGACAATAATTATAAATAAATAACTAGTAATATAAATTTAAAATTAAAATAATAGTACCCATGTATTTATTTATTTATTAATTGATTTATTTATTGCATCCCGTTGTATCAGGGGCTCACTAAGATTGTTAGGAGCAGCACTAGTAGAAAATTAAAATACATGATACACTACTAAAAAATTTAGAGAAGATATGATTAGTATAATCACATACAGAAACAAACAAAACTAATTTATATTGAAAGCAGAAAGTGTACATTAAAATATTAATTCAGATTGGGTGGTTTATATCAAAAAGAGGTTAGGGAGAGAGATTTATGTCAAAAGACAATCTAATAGAAAAAGTAAAGATTCGGTTAAAAAATAGTTACATAATGAAATGAGGAAATGATTTAATTAGTTGTAAACATGGTCAAGGAGAGAATAAACTTAGAACTTATAGATTAATTTAAAACGATTGTATTATTGAGAATTATTTCTAGTATTACAGATTGATTGCTGAAAAACAACTCAACACATTGAATTGTTTATACACTTTCATTTTACATCACATTATTGAATAAAGTTGTCTTCATCAACAATTCGTCTATATTGCATTTTATTTCGCTTGCATATTTGTAAACTTAGCATTTGGGTATTTAAGACAAGGGAGACATGAGTCAGACAGGCAGCGTGTGTGAGTGAGATTAACAAAGACTTGTAAATTAATGTGCATCTCATCTACAGAAGAAAATGAAACACTTGCAATGGTTTTTTCCATAATTGCACTTTATACTGAGAAAACTCTAAATTTTGCATTATTGGAAATATATACATTTATTTAATCATCCAGTCATTCTGTCAATTAATCATTCTTTTTATTGGTGACCCATTCATCTAATAATACAGGCAAGAAAACTTCCCCGAGTTGCACAGGGATATGGGGATATCCAGTATACTGCCCTCAACGCGCATCCGTTCGTTTGTTTTGTTTTTTGACATGCGCCATCTGTGGTGACATGGTGTGGTTGCTAGCCTCCGGAAGTGGTTGTTGTTTTTCGTCGTCTGCGAGTAACGTTTGATTTTATACCAGGAAATATTTTCTTTTTGTGTGAGACGGACATACAAGTTGTATTTAGAACAGTGATGTATCATTCACCTTGTATGTAGTTCTAATTACTAATGTACCAGTAACTGAGTAAGGTAGCGGGGCCGGAGAGATAAATTATCAACGTCGATCTGCTGCACGATGGCTGAAGTTGGAGATACAGAGACATATATACGTACATTCCTTGATGGAGGTGCGCCAAGTGCGTGTCACCCGACATGTGATATTCAACTTGGGCTTTCCAAGAGTGTTGTTTTGAAGGAATCTGTAACGTATATTGTTGCCGCCGTTCTGATCAACGACAAAGACGAAGTCCTGTTCATGCAAGAGGCCAAGGTGTCATGTAAGGGAACTTGGTACCTTCCAGCTGGCCGAGTAGAAGCAAACGAAACTCTTGAAGTAAGTGTAGGCACAGGCAAAGATTGTTATCTGTGGTATTACTATTAATATCACATGTGTCTTCTAGTATCATTAGTTTGACCTTGACTTTGACTTGTATAGCAAAATACCGAACTGTGTTCAACATGTTTTGTCGTATTGAATGTAGCATGTCAAAGTTTAATCTTCTCGAGGGTTGGAGAAAACTTTCTGATCAAAATTGCTCTTGTTTGGTGAAAAAAAAAGCAGACAAAAAGTATCATGTTTACAATCACTATTTTTAACAGATAATGAGATATGCGGACACACAAACAAAAATGGATGTATCCATGAATGTAGATACTAACAGATAAAATCATATGCACAACTTTATAGATAGTATTGGACACTGTGACATCAAATTGATTACCTCAAAGTTCATATACCTTTATACTGAATAGAAGGATGGCAATATTTGTCTGAAAATATATACATTGTACATTTAAAATTTAGTACATTATGCACGGGGAATATGTCTTGGACGAAGACATGTTAAAGGGGCACAACCTGAGTTTATCTGTATTGGGGATGTAATTTTTTTTTCGGCATATTAAAAATACTCAAAGTATACCATGTTTATAGCCATCACTTTCAATTGACTGATCTGATGACATAATTTGTTATAGATATCAAAAAATGTTCAGGAACTCACTACTATATAATCAACAGTTGTAACAATACCAGAACACAAATTGTAATGTCATATAAGATATGTATCGACAAATAAATTTTCTGTAAATTTTTTCACTTGAGTAAAAAGGTTATAAACTCAGCTTCTGCCAATGTAATGCATAGATGAGTTGTTCTTTTCTTCCTCATCTAAGATGAAATATTGAATTAACTTTGTACCACAGGAAATTTTTAATTTGTCCCAAAATGATGCAGCTGTCATTTCCAATGCCATTCTGTCAAAAAAAATGTATATACTACATGTATAGATAATACTATGTGACAAATTTTGTAGTGTGTCATTTTTACTTATTACTTGGGTCCTAGCCTGCTCACTGTGCTTTTGTGGTACATCGCTGGCTGTTGTAGCTCCAAGCCCTTGTAACAAAAGACTAGGAGGTATGACAGTTAACAATATAAACATTGTATAACAGAAAGAGCAGTGAACGGACTACTTAGGCCGTTCACAAAAAAATCATTGAAATGTGTACATTGTAGCCCCACTCGTTCCATTCATTTTTAGGAGGGTGTCCAAAGAGAAGTACTGGAAGAAACTGGACTTGAGTTTCAACCCACTACAGTGATATTTATTGAAAGTATCCATGGACAATGGGTTAGGGTGACTTACACTGGTTATATCACTGGTAAGTACTTCTATAGTCTAGTGTCTGGATTTATAGATAGTTACTGTTAGAATTCAGGTAGTTTTTACCTGCTTACCACTCTTAACAAAAACACTGGTAGGAAACCCTGGTAAAATAACTGGGGAATGCAGGTAGATTTTACCTACTGAACAAAACATTGAATGTAAAAAATGATTTTGACATTCTAGGTGGAAAACTAAAAACCACAGAGGAAGCTGACCGGGAATCCCTACAGGCAGCGTGGTTTCCAGTTGAAAATGGTTTCCCAATCGATGAAGAACTCCCAATCAGGTAATTTGACAGAAGCTGCGATGTGTGAGTGTAAGTGTGGCATACCTGGGGTATTTTCATGAGCACTTGCAATGTTCTCTGTGGTCATAAAGTGCAGCGAAAAACACAACACAAAATAGCACCAAGTGTCCACACTGCCTGCCGTGGCACTCACACATTACATATACTTAGCTGAATCAACAAATTTCCATAAAATTCATTCTGTGCATTTTTACATGTGTGGAATGATTGTACCTGCATTTGCATATCATTGACATGCAGGTATGTATGCACTAATATGTTTTTGGTATTACACTGCAGTGCAAGTACCACTAGTATGCATTCACATCAGTGCAAGTAAGCAATGGTAATAATCTACTTTATACTGATAGGGTCTAAGTCTATGACAGAACTCCATGATGTGTGAGTGCAAGTGTGGCATACTCAGGGTATTTGTATGAGTGTTTGCAGTGTTCTCTGTGGCAGTACTTTCATGAGTTAGTGTAGCAAGAAAACACTGCAAGCACTGGCACTTATGTGGAATGTGGTTCTGTTATTATTACATATGTTTATTTGAAACGGCAAATTTCAATAAAAATGATACAGTGTAATCGTGCACTTTTGTGTGCAACAAACCATCGCATCCTCATTTGCATAGAGGTATGCAATAATGTTTTTCGTATTACACTGCAGTGCAAGTACCACTAACATGCACACACACCAGTGCAAGTAATCTCTGGTACATATGTAATAATACCACCACAGACTTGTTAGGTTTATAATTGTGACAAAAAATGACACAGATTTTGATTGTGTTGTCATTCACAGGGCTCGAGATGTTGGCCAACTTGTGGAAGTCGGGCTAAAGCATAAGAAGTGTACAGAGAATCTAACATTAATACCAGTGCTTAATCCATATCATGAAGTGTGTTTCAGATTTTTCATCACCGTTGTTAATGGGTAAGTGGAAATCTGTCTTTGAAAAGACATTTAGATATTATACCCTGCACGAGCCAGGTTGAACAAAAAATATGGAATATATACTCTGCTCGTTCTACGTCATGGCAACATGCGTCTATGTTACAAAAAACACATGTATACATCACTAGTTCTGCTGTGTTCGAAATATGATTCAAACTGCTCAAAATTGTCATTACTTTCCCCGATTTTTCTTTGATATTACTGGTGCTGGTATAATTATGTTATTCTCCAATATTTTTCTTCATTCAGCCAGAAAATACTCATGACTTAAGAGTTAATACTACGCATTTACCGACTTGTAGTGAAAAATGCCCCTGAGGTCACTCATATTTTTCTTGGCTTAACGAAGAAAAATATTGGGGAATAACACCTAAATATTCCCCAATATTTGTCTTTGTTCAATCAATGAAAATATGAGTAACCTAAGGGGCCTTGTCACTACTAGTCACCAGACAAATATTAACCCTTTAATGATTTGGTTTCTGTAACTCTATTTAATTTCATCTTAAATATAGGATGTCAAGT